>NW_021634205.1:0-82662 GCF_004799145.2 Neltuma alba | reverse complement strand
AAAAAAACCTCTACAGTTTTTAGTTCTTTTTGTAGTGAGTGTTATCTCTTCCAGCCCAAAATTTTAAGTGTACATTTCAAAAAAACATTACCAAGAAATTCATTTCTCGATAACATTATTGAGAAACTCATTTCACAAAAGCAATCAAGTTTTGGATTTTTTTATCTAAAACCTTTTGTCTAGTTTTTGATAAACTTCTCAAAAAGTATGTTTTTAGCATATCAAGTTATTCTCAATAAACTTATTGAGAAACCTGTTTCTCACATATGACTTTGAGTTTTTGCAATCTCAGTTCTTAAGATTCTTTCTATCGCTCTTCAAAAACCTTATTGATTTGTCTTCTTCTTGATTAAGAAGCAAGTAATAGCCATTTTGCTTTAAACTTAAAGCTATCTGTGAAAATGCTTTATTTAGTATGTTCTCAAAAACATATTCAAGTTGGCACTTAAGAGTCCATAGTTTTTAAATTCTATTCTAAATTTACTCAAAGAGCAAAAAGTTTTTATCAAATGTTTATTTTATACTTTGACTAACTATTATATTTAATGAGAATATCTCATGTAGATTGGTTAAGTGAAGAAATGAGAGAGCTCGACTAAGGGGCATGACTTCGAGTAAAGGTGGCCAAGAATAGAAAACCAAAATCAAGTAATCTAAGCAACATTACTCGATAAAGTAATCAAGTAATATTTGACTCAACAAAGCTTTCAAGTAAAAGTATAGACAACAAAAAGAAGAACTTACAAAATCAAATAAGAATATCAAGATCAAATTCAAGTCTTAAATTTGATATTAGAGGTTACTATGCTCAACAAGAAGTTAGAGTAGATCAATTGAAAGTTAAAGTGGCCCAATTGGATGTATTATTATATATCTTGGAACACCCTTCATCGAAACTCAAATAAAACCTTTAGAGATAATTTTTACATGTGTTTCTTGAGTTCATTTTTTAATTCTATTTTCTCCGACACATTACTAAGAAATCAAAAGCTATATTATGCTCTGTTCTTCATTTAGTTTTGACACATGTTCGGTATTTCTCAAATATCTCCTAAACCATAAATTTTTTTGAGGGGGAACTTAATTCATATAAAACTAGACTTAAAAACACGGTTTATGGACACTAAGATCAACTCCAACGAATTTCATATGAAGGAGATATGCTGCTTGAAATATGATATTAAGGTTTCACACCTTGCTCCTAACCTTCCTCATTGTAATGAAGATAACTATGAAAGTACAATGAATTTTGGAGTGTAACTTGTGGCATTCAAAGCATACTTGAAGAGCTTTATGTTGATAGGTCATTTGTCAAATTTGGAGTTGAATTGGAAAATTACGGTTACTCAAAGTTGACCTTCATTCTATTTGCATTAGAGTTTCAATGTCAAGGACCAGAAGTTCTATTTTCTACTTCATACTCAAACAAGTTATCAAGTTAAAAACATTTCAAGTCAATTATTGAGTAAAAAAAAAAGTGATATCTTTCTAAATGCATATGCTTGCTCTAATAAGTATTCAAGTCAAAGATAACTTCTTCATACTTTATTTTTCTGATGGATTCGAAATCAAGTCTAAATCTTTTGTTACTCTATCTAAATATGTTTGATACTAGTGGAAATATCATAGATCATCTAATAACATGTTTAGAAAGTGATTAAGCATGGATTAAGTCACAATGGATTGATGACATTGCTAATTAACATTTTGTCAGAAGCTTCCAATGGCTAATTTCAACGGTCATATTCTTCAAGCCAAATGGGAAGAAGATGCTCAACGATCAAATGTCCAATATCAACTACAAATAGAAAAGGCATTCAAAGTCAAAACAAAAAAAATCCTAAGCTTATAACATCAAAGGGTTGAAATGATCAATCAAACATATCTTCATTTAGAACTCCGAGAGGATACTCTTTTTCCTTGTGCTTCAGAGTATGCACATATAATTTTGAGATAGATAGGAGAGTTTTATATGTGCTCAAGAGTCAGTTATCACTTTTTTAAAAGAAGAAATATTTGAACTTTATTCTAATATTTAATTGTAACCTTAAAGTGTGTAAGAGGGAGTGAATCCTTAGGAGTATAAGAGGGAGTGCTTACCTCGGTGTGAGGTTGTTATGCATTGTAGTGGTTATCAAGTGCCTAGTTTAAACATGAGAGATATATTGGATTGAAAATCTCATGTAGAGCTTGGGGATTAGATGCAAGTCTATAGAGAGACCAAATCAGAATAAATCATAGTTTGCATCTTTTCTTCTCATACCTCCTTATATTTCCAGCTAATCTATTATACTTCTCTTATTAACTTTTTGTTGTTCATTGTTTTTATACTATGAGTTTCTTATCGTTTTCACTACATCGTTAAAAGATTTTTCATTTTAATCAACACCCAATTCACCCCATCTTGGGTGATTAGTTACTCTAACAATTAAAGGAGAAAAAGGATCTTATAACTAGTTGTTATATTTAAAAGGGAAAATTTCAACTAGAGACCGCAGTAGACAATTTATTTCAAACAGCCCCCAAAACATTCTAAAATATCACTGCAGGACCAAAGGAGCAAAGTGAAATTAATTAGGAAAGGAAAAGACATTCTACCCCCAAACTCTGTGACCCTAAAGCTCTTGCCCCCTTCTTTGGAAACATTTGATAGTTCCAGCTCTTCTCTCTCTCTCACTCTAAAAAAATGTGTTGAGAGAGATCATTCACTGTCATCGTCATTTCGGTAAGGAGAGCCTTCGCTGTCAGTGCTGTTTTGGTAACAAAAGCCTTTGCTGTCATCATAGTCCCTCTCTCTCTCCATACATGACCTCTTTCACTACCTTTTCCTTCAAAAATTTCTACATATAATGCTACAAATCCTCCTCCATTTCTTCTCTTATAGATTTATGGCTTTGGTTTGGACTGTCATGAAGTTCTAAATCAGCAAGAATTTTTTTACTACTCAGATCTACGATAAAATTATCCTGTGGGTTGATTTTAGAATCACACCATTGAGTGTTGAGAGTATTCTTTTCAGTTCCTATTATGAATTGTATTATGCATTTGTAAATTCCACTTCTCCAGAAAAATGGTGATTTTGTGTTGTGAAAACTCGTATTTTTGTTGTGAATTCACAAATTCTTGTTGTGAAAATATATTGTGTTCAATTATTGAAATTGATTGAAGTTAATACTTGAATGATGTGCAGTAACATATTATATATGGCTAGTAGCAATGGAATTAAATCTTTATGAATTCATTGATTATTTTAAGTTTTTATTATTGTACTTGTGCGAAGGTACTGATGGTTCTTATCCTTGTGCCATAGAAACAACACACTATACTAAAGTCTGAGTTGTTGTGGTGGCTCATTACTTACAAAAAAAAATACAAAGTCAGGTGCTGCTGCGAAATTGTTTCAACGGATAAAGGCACAAAAAAATGACAATGACATAGCAATTGTTATATTTCTATCCAAGATGTCATTTAAGCTACTTTATAATGTGTTCAAATTTGTGTATAGAGGATTTGTACAATTTTAGTTTCAGGAAATATATATTATGAGTATGTTTCATGTCAATTAATTCTAATCTTCTGCTTATCCCCACTAGTTTATAAACATATGATGTACTGTTGACAAATGAAATTAGGGAATTGGTAACAAGGATACATTGTTTAACAACTTCATGTTTTGCAAATGTGGCTATCATATTGACAACTGAAATTAGAAAATTTGCACACACAAAAAATGTATATTAACAACAAGAACACGTTTATTTACAAGTGAACTAGTTGAATTGAAGAAGATGAACATGATTATTCAAGTCTAGGAGGAACTGTTTACAAGTGAAATTAGGAAATTTACAACACGGACATGCCCATTAATAATAGAAATATATCTATTTGCAAGTGGATTTATTTAATTCATGAACACAACAATTCACAAGTCAAGGAGCGGTAGTTCACAAGTGGAATCAGAAAATTTACAACACAATTATGCCCATTAACAACATAAATATGTCTATTTGTAAATGGATTTATTTCATTCATAAAGTTGAACAAAACAATTCACAAGTCTGAGAGCAATGATTCACAGGTAGAATTAGGACATTTGCAACACAGATACACCTATTAACAACATAAATATGTCCATTTACAGGTGGATTTATTTCATTCATAAAGCTAGACAGAACAATTCGCAAATCTGAGACCAATAGTTTACAAGTGAAATTAGGACTTTGCAACACAGCTATGCCCATTGACAATATAAATATGTCCATTTACAGGTAGATGTATTTCATTCATAAAGTTGAACAAAATAATTCATAACTCTGGGAGTGACAGCTCAAAAGTAGAATTAGGACATTTGCAACACAAATACGATCATTAACAATATAAGTACATCAATTTACAAGTAGATTAATTTGTTCTGCATTTACATAATTACCAACCAATTTCAGTACAGTACTTCATCTATCATTTTGCTTTCTAAGATCTTCACATATTTGCCTCCCATATGGAAGATGCAAAATAATTGCTTTACATTGCTGCTAGCCATATATAATGTGTTGCTGCACATCATTCAAGTATTAACTTCAATTAATTTTCAATAATTAAACACAGTATATGTTCATAGCAGGAATTTGCAAATTCTCAACAAAAATACGAGTTTTCACAACACAAAATCACTGTTTTTTTTAGAAGTGAAATTTGCAAATCCATAATACAATTCATGATAGGAACTAAAAAGATTACCCTCAACATTCAATAATGTGATTCTAAAATCAACCCACAATATAATTTTATCTCAAATCTAAGTAGGAAAAAAAATTCTCACTGATTTGTAACTTTTTTTTTTTTTGAATTAGCAAGCTAGTGCTTGTGGAGTGAATCGAAGCCGCGACCTGTTGCACCCAAGGCAATTGACGTGCCGCTACACCATAGTGATGTTGGCGTTGATTTGTAACTTTACGATAGTCCAAACCAAACCCATAAAATCTACGATAGAAGAAATGGAGAAGGATTTGCAGTATTATATGCAGAAATTTTTGAAGGGAAAGGCAGTGAAAGAGGTCACGTAGGGGAGGGGAGAGAGAGAGAGAGACTATGATGACAATGAAGACTCTTATTACCAAAACAACACCGACAGCAAAGGCTCTCCTTACCGAAATGACGACAACGGCGAATGATCTCTCTCAACACAACAACGGATTTTTCAGAGAGTGACAGAGAGAAGAGCTGAAAATATCGAATGTTTCCAAAGAGAGGGAGAAGAGTTTGAGGGTCATAGAGTTTTGAGGGGTAAAAATGTCTTTTCTTTTCCTAAATTAATTTCAGTTTGCTCCTTTGGTTCTGCAGTGATATTTCAAAATGTTTTTGGAGCTGTTTGAAATATATTGTCTAATACGATCTTTAATTGAAATTTTTCCCTTTTAAAATCCGAACGAATTAGAACATCAAATAAATTATAGATAGATACAGCAATTAATCATGCATCTTTTTTTTTTTTCCAAAGAGAATCATGAGCAAAAAGAACATCCAAACAATTCATTTAGTTTTTGTGAAGATTTCCAAATCGTTAAACTTGTCCAATGGTTCACATGAGCTGCATGCATAAAGGATTGTGTCCTTTTCAAGTGGTATTTGCTGTGTCCTCCACTTTGAACCTTCATCAATTATTGCCCTTACTTTTTGTTGTTATCATCTTTTTGAAAAAAAGAAAATCTTTTGTCGTTATCATCCATATTCGAGGCAGCCGTGTTGGACCCGAAAATTTTTTTTAAAAAAATATTCTTCATGTCACTTTTTATATCTACTTGTTTATAATTACTTTTTTTTATTCTATTTATAAATCAGTTTCAATATATTTTATTAAAATTAAAAAAAACTTTAAACATCATTAATTTATCTTAAAATTTACTACTTTTTCAACTTTATCTTTATTGTCTTTTTATACCAGAAGAGAAACACCTTACAGTTTACTACCCAACATCTCTGGGGTTACTATAATCAGACTTAATTTAGATTAGCCTGCTCTAATCAAATGTTTTGAAGATGCATCATTTTATTACTTCTCACAATATGTGCATCGGTTTAAATGACATTGGTTTAAATGACAAAAGGAAATCCAAACAAACGTTACAAACCTCACTTTTACAATTATTTCATTAAAATATCTTCTCAATTATCTAACTCCAAGGTCAAAAAAAAATAGAGATAACATATCAACTCTCAGTTTTTTAAAAAATAATTTTGTATTTAAAAATTATCTATTAAAATTTTAAATACGAACGAGACAACGCAAATCATACTACGATAATGAGCATTTGGAGAAAAAGCACATTTATGCGTTTGCAGCGAAAAACGTGCCTTGGACAGGGCGTGTCGGGTGTTGGTGAGTTGTTTCCCGTTTGTGCCTGTTTGGATTGGCTTGGACAAAAAGCACAGTACGCTGAAAGCCCCAGTTTTGAAAATTCTTACATATTCTGAAAGCGTCGCCTCAAATAAACCTGACCAATGAAAATGCAACACCTAAACTGATTTTCAAGCAGGCTGTTACCCTTTTCTTTCTTTTTTTTTGAAACTAGCATCCCACTCCCTGGAACCCACGCGCACAGACCTCTGATATTCTCATATTCATTATTCAAGCTCTCCCATGTTGAGCCTGGTCTAGTCATCATAGATCAAAGTTAAATGAATTTAGAAAATCGGCCTAGGAGTGAAGTAATACTTCTCTAATTCTACTTATAAAATAAAAATAATATTTTTTTATTTATAAATCATATTACTACTTCCGGTCTTAATCATAATACAAATGAGTTCTTAAAATTAGGACAGAAAGTATATGAGCAATTTTATTATTTATTTATTATTATGTAGACTTTTTTTTCTTTGAGTAGAATGTATATTGTTTAGATAAAATCTCACAAAAAAATATAAAAATTACTAAATCTTAAATAAAAAAATTCATATAAAAATATGTTGTTATTTGCAAGTTAAGCGTAATTAAAACTCGTTAAATTGTAAGAAATTATTTTGATTTAGAATTTAATAATTTTTAAATTCCTTTTATAAGATTTTTCCTATTATTTATGTTCCTTTAGGACATCCAATAAAATTAGAATGATATAAAAAAATTATTAAATTTTAAAACGAAATTAATAAGATCTAAAATTTTTTGTAGTCTCGATAAATATATTAAAAGTGAAATTCACAGTCACATCAAAAGAAGCATAATAATTTTCATGAAACCAATGAAAGTAGAGTTGCCCTTTATTCTCCAAAAAAATTAGTAATATAATTTAATTTGTTTTTTTTAAAAATGTATATTATTAACTTTGAATCACAATTAAATTGATCTCAAATTTTTGGCAAATTTATTTTCTTGTAATGATGTAAATAATACCGAATTTTAGACATTACGAGGGTTTAATACAATATTTTGATTTAACTCAACAAATTTTAATTAAATTGTTCTTTTTTGAAAAATTAACTTGAAAATAAAAAATGTGCATAAAACGTATTTCGTCACAATTTAATAATTATTATATTTATTTTAATAAAATTTAAATGTTTAAAATAAAAAAGATAATTTTGTGGATATATTATCAAGTAAATTATAAAAATATTTAAATGACAAAGTATTCAAAATTTCTAACAATTAAAATTATTAAATAACTAATTCTTACTTAGGAATTAAGAATTTTGGAATAAAAAATTGGAAAGAATTGAAGAGGTGGGAAACGTATGGAAGCCGGCGGGGGGAGCGAGGGTGAATGGGTGTGGGGGTGCTTCACGCCTCTCTGCCTGCGCATAACTCCAGGAAAGCGAGATGCCAGTGTCAAAAAGGAAGCTGACAGCCTTTGAATTAAAATCAGCTCGGGTGTTGCATTTTCATTGACGAGAATTTATGAGGTGTATGTAAGAATTTCTCCAAATTTTGAGTTTTTTTTCAGTCACCATCGTTGAGGGAAAAAGCAAATGAAAATTAAAAAAATAAAGATATTTAAGTAATTAAAAAAATAAAGATATTTAAGTGGGCTTACTTTGACTCAATAATTTTTTTTTTTCAGTGGTAATATGATGTTTATAAAAAGTATTATAAGAAGAAAAAATTAACTAATATTCTTTAATTATTTTACGTTATTGTTTTTTTAAAATTTATCAAATTATACATATGCATATATGATATATTATCACCCGCCATTAATATAAAACCCAATGAACTAATTTAAAGAAAGTAAGAAATCTAAATAAATTACCTAATTATATTATATGTTACATAATTTCTCTAAAACATTCATATGTATCACTATATTACAAATCAATTTATAAGTCAAGCAGATTAGTTTAGAGAAAAATAATACCCTTTTCAATCATTTTATATCTTATTTTTTCATTACTTATTCAAACAATTTTTAATTTATCAAACTAATTTTTATAAAAATTAATCGAAACATTAATCATATTACGCTAACTGACTTTTATCCTAACTCAAATTTATAAAAGTCAGATAAGATAAAAATCATTTTTACTACCGTTAGTTCAAACACATCATCAAACTAGCTAGTGTCTCAGCGAGTTTAACTTTGGAATCTGATTTTCAGTGACCGGTCTAAAGGTGTGAAGTTAACTCGTCTTCTTTGATTTTTTTTTTTTGTGAACAAAGAACAAAACACAAGACGACTTGACTACTTATTCTACGCAGATGACTCCTGATTCCTACACTCTCCAGGTCTTCGTGTAACGGTTGTTTATGCTCAATAGGAGGGGACTGCCAGAAAATGACTGTCCTGATGTTCCAGCCCTAAAGGTGTTTGGCTATTGTCAAGGATACTTTCTAAAAGTATTTTTCCAAAGACTGAGATAAACTCCTGTATATATTTTCGTTCATATACTGTACAATTATTTTTAAAATCATGTTTAGTTGAAGAATGCCATCCTATCTGCGCAGTGGTTACTCTCTCGATAAACATGGCTGATTTTCACTTGCCAATCATGCTTTGTCATTTCATGAATCCCTGCAAATATATTGTAGTTTCCCGCAATAGAAGCTCTGTTGTTAGTAGCTTCCACAACCAACTTTGAGTCAGACTCTACTTCGATTTTTTGGAACCCCATCCTCCAACACAGTTCCAGACCTTCCAAAACAGCCCTTGCTTCAGCTTCATCAGCTTCCCAATCACTCTCCACTGTCACCCTGATCACACCTCCAACAACCATTTGAGTCTTCCACTGTCCCCGTCCCATCAGTGTTTAACTTGCACCATCCTGTATTTGGTCGCTGCCATTTCACACAGATGGAGTCCACCTCATTCGTATCCCACATTCCTTCACCGCACTTGTGATGATAATTCTCCACATATCTCCTCATTTCTTTCTCAGGATAGATAGGTATCTCAAAATCTCTTCGTCTTATTTGATTTTGTAACAAGGGCAAAGTTGAAAATTTGTTGGAAAGTTTTCGCTCATAAATAGGCACAGGAAAGTTTTTTGAAGCTTAGTATTGCTCCAAAATTTTAAAATCATCACAATAGGAGATAAAATTACTATGATATTGACTGTAATTCCTAACTCTAAGTAAAACCTTACCCTTATAATAATATTACCTCGAGAGACGATCCCACATAAACAGGTATAAAAGCTATAATTGTAAACCACGATCAAGCCGACACAATAGGCATTGCGATGCGAAGAGCTTTGCTCGGAGAAATAGAGGGAACATATATTTTGATCCTAAATATAATACGTCAATCTATTTTGTCTCTTATATTTATTCATTTTTTCCAAGATAATCCTTCTAATAATGATAGTTCGTTGTACCCAAAAAAAATAGTAGTTCTGGTCAATAAACTTGATTAGCAAGGATATTTTAGGAAAGATAACACATATTTATTATAAATAATTAACTTAACTTATTTTCTTAATCTATCTAAATTAGCCAACTGGTTCTTATATTTAGGACCGGAAGTAGTATGGTATATTCATCTTAACACAAACGCGGCCTTGTTGGTCGTCATCAACGTGTCCATTGGGTCCGTGAAATGAAGACGTGCTGATCAACGAACCATTTCACTTCCCGCCCTATAAGAGACATGGAGATCAAACTATCCCCACTTCACAATACATTCTGTTTCTTGTGCTTACTCTGCTTTTGAAGGACATGGATTGCGTGTACAAGAATCCCAATGAACCCATTGAAGCTCGTGTCAAGGACCTTCTTTCCCGAATGACTCTCAAGGAGAAGATTGGTCAGATGACCCAAATCGAGCGTCGCGTTGCAACCCCTTCCGCCATTAGAGACTTGTCCATTGGTACTATTTTCTTTTCTCTGACTTTTTCCCCCCCTCTGTCAGGATTTGAAGGTTGAGAACATTTGTATTCTGGTTCTGATATCTGCCTCCTTTTTCTTTGAAGGGAGCATGCTCAGTTGTGGAGGTAGTGGTCCTTTTGAAAATGCAATGGCGTCGGATTGGGCTGATATGATAGATGGCTTTCAAAAATCAGCTCTCGAGTCCCGATTAGGCATACCGCTCATATATGGGATCGATGCAGTTCATGGTAACAATAGTATATACGGTTCCACTATATATCCTCACAATATTGGCCTCGGAGCAACTAGGTTGGTGTTTTCCCTTGAACTTGATTTGAATACCAATATTCCATTTATAGTAAAGTGTAGGTTCCAAAGGTGTTTGATGTTTGTTCAATATACAAGGCGGGTGGGCGGAGGCTATAATTGCTTACTCTACAAGAATTGATCCGTTAACAGCTTGCTTATTACTAAAGCTTCAGTATTCATATAGAACCGCCGTTGTGTTCTTGAGACTGAGCTTTCATTTCTTACTGATGGCTGCTTGTAGGGATGCAGAGTTAGCTCAAAGAATTGGGGCTGCAACAGCACTTGAAATTAGAGCAAGTGGAATTCACTATGCCTTTGCTCCTTGTGTTGCAGTAAGTCATCATAACTAACCCGTATTATATTCTTGTTACAAGTCATGCTAATGAACCGCAAAGTGTATATGTTAGTACTGTGGCAATATTTGAAACATTGGGCACTTTCGTCTGAACATGTGACCTCCTTTTCTGTTGTACTTGTTCATCTTTGTATTGCATAGCCAGATTCACTCTTTTTTTTTTTTAAATCACTGACTAATGGCGTTTAAATCAACATGGTTAACCAATATACATCTTTTCTACCCATATTTATTTCACCATCCCCTGGTAATGTCTCTGGATAATGCTATAAAAAATTACGTCTCACTTGAATGAAAAAATGGACAGGTCTGCAAAGATCCCAGGTGGGGAAGATTCTATGAGAGTTATAGCGAAGATACTGAGATAGTCAGAAAGATGAGCTCCATAGTTTCAGGTTTGCAGGGCCAGCCTCCAACAGGACATCAACATGGTTATCCTTTCGTGGCTGGAAGGTAGAGAGAAACTATAATATAATTCCTAGAGATATATGTTTTTTATCGTGGAAATAGTAATTATATCATATAATCATACTAACCGTTGACGGCAGGACGACTCCCTGTTTTCTGCTTTTCTTTTTGCTTTTTTAATTTGTGGTTTATTCATACGACTTTTCCTAGGTTGATTCATACCCTATAAAAGAAACTTTCTATGGAAATAGTGATTATTATAAAAATAGAAGGTACTATACCAAATACAAGTTATACTGACGTTTGAGAGCACAATGACTTCTCTGTTTTTTTTTTGCTTTCTTTTTATTTTAGTCTATTCATATGATTTTTTCCAAGATTGACTCATGCCCTAGAAAAGAAATGTTCCCTTTCAGACTTCTTTTCCTTACTTCAGTGGTGAAAATTTATGATGCCTCCAAAGTTTCCATGCTTTTTTTTTTCTTTCTTTCTTTTTCATGTTCCCCGTTTAAACACTCGGCTACTTTATCATGCAGATCCTGGCATAGATTACTACATTCTTAAAAAACTCGCCAAACTAGGAGTCATTATCAGTTTTCATCAAAACTTTTATTATATATGCTATTAATATTTCAGGAACAAGGTCATTGCTTGCGCCAAGCACTTTGTTGGAGATGGGGGCACTGAGAAAGGCAAAAATGAAGGAAATACAGTATTATCATATGAAGAGTTAGAAAGAATCCACATGGCTCCTTATTTGGACTGCATTTCACAGGGTGTTTCAACCATTATGGTTTCTTATTCTAGTTGGAATGGATGCAAACTCCATTCTCACTATCACCTTATTACTGAAATTTTGAAAGAGAAGCTAGGTTTTAAGGTAACACAACCATGATGGTAGGAATTAAAGCTGAAGTTATTGCAGTCTTTGCTGTTCTGTCTCTTCTCTTAACCAAAGAGTACAAGACTCCTTGTTTTATTCTTTGAAAAATGCACTACCGTTACTAAAGTTATTTTGCCTTTTCATCTGTTTCACAGCATGTGAATTAATGATTTTGTTTAATTTACACCATTGGCTCTGCTATTATAGGGTATTGTAATTTCTGACTGGATGGGAATTGATAAGATTCGTGAACCTCGTGGGTCTGATTACCGAAACTGCATAATGTCAGCTGTTAATGCTGGAATTGACATGGTACAGACCTTCAATTCTCGATACCATTATCAGGGTTTGCTTTTCTTTTTCTTTTCTTTTCTGTTTTTTCCCCTTCTTTTTTCTTCAGCTGTTCAAGAAAATTTGCAGGTCATGGTGCCTTACAGATTTGAGCTGTTAATGGAAGAACTGACCTCCCTTGTAGAATCAGGGGAAGTACCAATAGCCAGAATTGATGATGCTGTTGAGAGAATACTGAGAGTGAAATTCGCTTCTGGCATTTTTGAATCTCCTTTATCTGATAGATCTTTGCTGGATATGGTTGGTTGCAAGGTAATAAGAATAACTCAGAATATTTTTAAATTCCCTTTCACAAGTTTAGGCTGACTTGTCATTTTAAGCACTCATTACCATATTTCGCTGAATTTTTCGTTTCACTTGATCCATTATTTATGAAGCAACATAGAGAACTTGCACGGGAAGCAGTTCGAAAGTCCTTGGTTCTGTTGAAGAATGGAAAGGATCAAAGCAGACCTTTTCTTCCATTAAATAGACAAGCCAAGAGGATTCTTGTAGCCGGAAGCCATGCAGACGATCTGGGCTATCAGTGTGGAGGCTGGACTAAAAATTGGCAAGGACTTAGTGGACGAGTTACCATCGGTATGCCTTTGTTTTCCATGCTTAAATCACAGATGAATCGTGCTCGCTTACGAGCTTAGTTTATTTTTCTTGTAAGGGTTTTAATTATCTCATGATTTACCTAATATTTGTGCCTAATAAAAATAAAGTATTTTTTTTAAGAAAATGTAATCATAATTATTTATTAAATTAATATGGCAATATTTATACATAGTAAAAGTGGTGGAGTTAGTATTAACTAATAGAATCATATTCTTCTGTTTTTACCAAATGAAAAATAACTATCTTTTGTATGGCGTTTGATAAAATTTTCACTATAAACAATTAAAGAACATTTTTTTCCATTTTATTATTAAGTTTTATCTTATTAATAATTTAAGGTGATCCAAGAAGTCAAAAAGTATTACACTTTATAAAAGAACAAAAAGAAGTTAATGGAAAATCTCAAAAAAAGCTATTGGAATCTAGGAAATTCCTGATTTAGTCTTGAAATTGTGTAAATAACAGAAAGGGTCAATGACTCAATCTGTCATTTGTAAAATCAAAAGGAATAGATAACTTTACCCTGACTAAGCAGAAGTGAGTAGTTATTCTCTAAACAAATCTAGGTAACGCTTACACTGTTCTAGTGATTATATGATTAGTTGTAGTTAATAACAATGCATCTTCACATGCTTGGCTAAGCAAAAGTGATTACATGATTAGTTGTACTGATTTAAAATGAAACTTCTCATGGGGCATTCCTGACTACGAAAAAGTGAATAGTTATTCTTTACACGAATCTAGGTAACGCCTAAACCCTTATAATGATTCCTTAAATCATTGTAGTGAATAAATACAAATAAGGGCAGAGTTGTTAACTCCTCTTAATTTTACAAATGACAGATTGGGTTATTAACCCTTTCTGTCATTTACACAATTCCAGGACCCAATCAGAAATTTCCTATATTTCAAGAGCTTTTTTTGGGGTTTTCTCAAAAGTTAAAGTTAAAGGAGAGTTACAGATAGGTCCCAAATAAAGAAATTAATTACCTTCAACTCTTATTTAATTATATATGTAAATGTGAAAATTTGCCGTGTAAATGGAATTCAACAAATAATTGATTTTCTTATTTAAGATCTATTTGTAATCCTCCAAAACTAAACATTGAATATACCATTTTTATTTCTTAAACACCATAATTTTAATTAGTTAAGAAGCTTAAAATTTTTAATGCATTTTGTGAAGTTTTATTCAATGCTTTTAAAATCAATTTGATAGAAAAGTGTGTTGTGTGTGTGTGTGTTTTATTTTTTGATATATAAAATGTAAAATAGGAGAAAACAAAATTTCTTATAGGGCATAAATGAAACTTTCTTTTAAATTGGGGGGGCGGATGGGAGGTGAATTTTTTAAGTATATCATATAAAATTTCTAATTTTAGAGTGGTCAACACAACAACTAGCGTCGGTCAATTAAGTCGTGGACATCACAACTTTCATTTAAAAAAAAAAAAGCCTCTATTCTTAAACATTCTAGCCCATGGTAAGCCATGTTTGCAATGGAGGTCAAAGTCCAATGGGCTATGCCCATTTGGTTGTGGCTCATAAGGGCAGGGGAAAATCCATGTCATTATTATAAGAGCTTAGGGTTGGGCCATTTATACCACCACTCTTTTACTTTCTTATTCCACATGCTTGTCAGTTGCTACATTTAACCTTTGCCTACTATTTTAGGGACAACACTTTTGGATGCCATCAAGGAAGCTGTAGGAGATGAAACAGAAATTATTTATGAGGAAAATCCATCAAAAGAGACCCTAGAACGCAATGACATATCTTTTGCCATTGTAGCTGTTGGTGAAAAACCCTATGCAGAGAAGTTTGGTGACAATTCTGAGCTTGTGATCCCTTTAAATGGACCTCGCATTATAAGTTCAGTTGCAGACAAAATCCCAACACTGGTTATTCTGATATCTGGAAGACCTTTAGTGTTAGAGCCATGGCTGTTAGAGAAGATTGATGCTCTTGTTGCTGCTTGGTTTCCTGGTACTGAAGCTCAGGGAATTACAGACGTTATCTTTGGGGATCATGACTTTAAAGGACAGCTTCCTATGGCTTGGTTTCGAAGGGTTAAGGATCTTGATCAACCAACTGAGGGGGTTAGACTACATGATCCCTTATTTCCCCTTGGTTTTGGGTTGACATATACTGAGGATTAAAACCTCATTTTGGCCAGACTGTGAATCTTTTGCAATCATATAGTTATGCATTAGTGTAAGACAATGTATAAAGTGAGAATGCTGTAGGTTGGCGAGGTGGGTTAGAAAAAGTTTGCCTCAAAATAGATTGGCATTTTGTCAATTCAATCCGTCACTTCTTGAGGTGAACAAATTGAGCCCACATACTACTTCAAACTTATTCCCGTTCCCCTTTATCTCCTTGTTGCACTATTAATGCTTGTTGTTATGACTGTTTAGATATAAATAAGTTCTTGATAATTATTCAATTGCACAAGTGCCAATTGACTGCATCAAAGCTACTTATAATGTTGTGGTGGTCAAAAGTTTGATTTTACTATGACCTCATTGATTATTTGGTGTAGGAGAATTGTTTAATATCATTGTAGTGCTAAAAGAATAAGGTTGGATCAACATGAAATTTTGGTCATTATTATGAAGAACTTATAACACAGAAATATAATCAATATGAACAGTATATAAATAATCTATGGCTTTAAGGGTAAATCCATCCCCTAAATAGTTTTTATATTAAAAACCAGAAGTAGTATAATATTTTCATAAATTTTGGGAGGGGAAAATGCATAGGGAAAATGAGAAAAAAAGAAGTTAAAAATTTGTAAATGCCAAATGAGGAATGTCAACTAAAATTTATTGTTATTTACAAATTTAGTGTTGTTAACACCAAACAAAGAGTTGTTATCAGATCTAATTTGAGATTTTCAGCTTTGTTTTTTTTGTCATTCTCCCAAATGTATAAGACCTATATAATATAAGGAGAAAATTGAAAATTTGGGACCACCATGGCTCCTGCGTGTTCTCTCTCCCTCCACCATTGTGTGTATCCCCAAAAGCTTCTTCTAAATTAAATTAGAGGCATTAATGTTCCACCTAATGCTTTCACATCGGAAAGTGGGATTGATTAGGATAAGAATTTTATCTGAGTTATCAAGGTTTTAAAGTTTAGTACTGATAATAACAAAAAGGTGGTACACAAAAAGCACTTAAAATCCAAAACATGAATAAATAAGAAAGCGTAAGCACATGGTTATACACTATAAAAAATGACCAACCTATCCTAACATGTGTCTAGCTAGTCTCCCAAAACAAGCTTGTTATTAGCTCAAGCAACATGCCTACAAAATGACTAACACAGTGACCCAAAATAGTCAATACACAAACCGCGAGGCACACATGTTATCTTTTGAGTGATCTTACGAACAAATTCAAATTCAAGCATTGTTAGGTCCAAAAAAAATCAGCTTGATTAATGCATCAAAATTTCATACCCGACTAAGGAATAAGAACCAAACAGTCTTTTTTTAAGTGTTTTAAGTTATGAGATGTATTGTGGGAGTGAAAGCAATATTGACCATTCATTAATTTCCCATTTTTGCCCCCTTCATTTTTCGAAACTTGTCACCTTAAGTGATGGAATGTGGAGAAGGACAAAGCAAAGAGTGCAAAAAGACATGTGAAAGGAGTCCAAATTCAAGCATTGCTTTAACTGTGTGTTCGTTTGCATACTAAAAGTAACTTCTAAAGTTGATTTTCTTTATCATGAAAAGGAAAAGGATGATTTTTTTTCCTTTTTGGGATTGCGGATCAATAAGATTTCGTGTGTTTGGTTCAAAGAATTATATGAAATATAATGTACAAGAATTATTACGGAGAATTCGTTCGGTATACTATCAAGGAATCATGGGATAAAATTTATATTTTATCTAGAAAAAATAAAAATAAATGTGAAATGATGTTTTCTAACTCTATCAAAACCAAAAATAGGGGAAGTGTCTAAATGTTGATTCATAAAGGGTATAAATGGCCATATGTTAATTTGCATACGCATCAATTTGGATTACATGGTAAAGATATTTTAGAGAATCAATTATAAATTTGAGAGGCAAATATAATTAAGATCGCTATATTCAGGACTAAATATAATTCGCAATTAGCTTTTATATCAAGAATTAAAAATAATACGTTGTAATATGGATTATATCAAATAATTGTACTATGCGAACCTAATACCCTAAATTAACAAAATGCATGGAGATTACAAATAATCCTAATACATGAAATTGAACAAAACCTCAACAAAGCGAGCAGCAAATAGCAGCATGTGCCATAGGCTAATAGCTCGCTAATTATGACCCAAAAATTCAATAAGACATTGCGTTTCATTAGATGAGCATTTAACAACAAATCTCAATAGAACTCCTAACATAACCTTGTTTTTTATGAAATTAAAAACTCAAGACACTACTGAGTCCGTTCCACTCTTTGTAATAATAATTAAGTAATTGTTTTTAATTTTCAGAAATAATAATAAGAATAAGGGAAAATGACAAAAAGAGAAGTTAGAAATTGCAAATCCCAGATAAGGTTTGGTAATACAACTTTATTTGGTATTGACAAATCTGAATTTACATACGATAATAAATTTTGACATTCCTTATTTGCTATTTATAAAATTCTAACTTTTTTTTTTAATCATTGTCCCTAAGAATAAAGTTGGGGGGAGGTGCTTTTTAATTCCACTTGCTAAAAGGGCCTAATTAGGCTTTTTGGAAAAGATGGTGACCTTATCAAAATGTACTGTGAGGAAAGCTGAGCTAAACTACAGGCCCATTTTGCTTAGTGTGCGCCAATTGAAATCCACACGCGTTCTTTCTTTATTTGTTTTCATTTCTTTTTTCCCTTAGATATTTTGGCAACTTGTTCACGAATCGAGGACCATTTTAGAATAGTCAAATCCAACTTTACAAATGTTTTTTTTTTCTTGGGATTTTGTTTGCATAATTTCTACTCTAAGTTATCAAAAAGAATAAGTTGACTTGTAAAAAATATTTTTTTTCTTTTTAATATAATAGTTTAGTAATTTAAATATTTTATTAGATATCTAATTCCCCAAATGCTTATATTCTAAAAATGAAAATTAATTATATTAAGAATTGGATGAAATTTAGGTCAAATTACTTAAATTCATTAAGTCAAGTTCTCTAATCATACTTATTATTTTTGCTATTATTGTGCACGTGTAAGTTTACACATAAATACTTGTAAATTTTGTATGACCTTTTATGATGTAAATTAGAATTTGTAAATAGAAAAAAGACAGTAAAATACCTTCAAAAATATTAAATGACAAAGGAGGGTATCTAAATTTTAAAATCCCAATTCAGACCCCAGGTACTTTTTTAAAATTTTTAAATCTTATAAAAATTACACAAATGCTTTTTACTATTTTTTTTTCACTTTTTTTTTAAATACTGCCACCTCAACAATTCCAGTCACCGAAGCTCTAACGCCAATGACATGTCACCGGAAGCGACCAATCACCGAAACTCCGATGACCTGTCATCAAAACTCCGATGACTACTCTTTTTATGTAATTACTATTTCTTTTCAGTTATTGACTATATTTATTTTTAAATTCAGATGACATGTGACTGAAACTTTGGTGGCCGATCATTGGAGCTCCGATGACTACTCTTTTTTAACTATGGACTATATTTACTTTTAAACTCTGATGACTACTCTTGTTAAGCTATTGATTACTCTAGTAATATGATTTACTACTCTTATATAGTTAATGGCTATATAAAAGTAGTCACCGAAACTTTAAAAACAAAAGTAGTCAATAGTTAAAATAGAGTAGTTAATAGCTACATGGAAGTAGTCACTGACAGTAAGGACAATGTTGTTATTGTACAAGATTTGAAAATTCCAAAAATGGTACCTAGGATCTGAATTGGAATTTTGAAATTTACCTACCTTAATTTGTCACTTAGTAATTTTGAAAGTATTTTACTGTTTTTTTCTCTTTGTAAAAATTTTCATATGGACACTTAATTTTTTGGTATTGTCAATTGTTAAAATGGGTATATGCAATCTTTAAACAAGATTGTCTCCAATAGAAAGACAACTACGCATTATTAAATTAACATATGAACTTGACTTAATAAATATAAGCATACTGACCTAAGTTTGGTTTTTAAAAAAATTAAAATTCGAGCATGTTTTGTCAACATTTAATTACACAGTCACCATTTAAATTGTTGAGTTAATATTTTTATTATACCAAACTAATAATTTTAAGATTAAAAGACTAAAAATTTTATTTTTACATTTTATGAACTAAATTGAAACTTGAAGTAAATTTAAATCACTCTTGACTATTATTTTGGCCTTTAATTTTTATCATTTGACTTGACAAATAATTTTTGAGTAAAACTTTATCAATCAAATCAGGTACTAAACTTTGTTCCCCTTAAATTCGAGTGGTGCTTTGTCAAGGAACAAAAAATCAAAGAACAACGTGATGGAACGCTCTCTCTCCACCAAGCTTCAGGAAAAAGAAGACACCCCTCCGCATCCAGATGACAATCGATCGACGAAGAAAGTGAAAATACGTAATGGACTCCCTCATGAAGAATCCGATATTCTCTCCTATGACCCTATCTCACCATCTGATGAAGAAATGTCTGCAGAGGAAGCAAACGAGGACCAGCAGACTAACGACTTGAATATGGATGCCACCGACCCACCTGAGCAACCAGTGCCTTCCTTCAGGGACATGCTACTCAACCAGGGGCCACGAGCCAGGGATGAGGAAGAAGATCTCGCACTCCACGAAGGGGACATCACTGTCAACAAAGCAGGTCCCTTTCCATCCATTCATTTCTCAGCAAGGGTCCACAAGATACTAGATGACAGCATGAAATTTGCGGTTGTGGTTAAAATGCTTGGTCGTAACATCAGATATAATGATCTCCGAGACAAGGTTGTCAGCCTCTGGAAACTCAATGGCACTGTTCAACTATCGGACCTAGAGGGTAACTGCTTCATTGCCAAACTAAGTAATGAACGAGATTATCAGGAGGTCCTGCTGGGAGGGCCCTGGGTCATCTTCGGGCATTATCTCACAGTCCAACCTTGGACTCCCGACTTCTCCCCTCTAACCCACGTCGCCTCCCAAGTCATGGCTTGGATCCGCATCCCTGGTTTGCCGACTAAGTACTATAAGAAAAGTGTGGTTCGAGCCATAGGAGAAGTGTTGGGCAAGGTACTTAGGATTGACTATAACACTACCTCAGGAGAGCGAGGGAAGTTTGCCCGTATGGCAGTCCTCATTGATCTCTCCCAGCCACTTACTGCTAAGATCGACGTTGATGGCAAAATATTGTACGTCGAGTATGAAGGACTGCCAACCATCTGTTATTGTTGTGGTTGCTACGGCCACCTGGAAGATGTCTGCCCAAGGAAAATGGAAACAAGCGAGCACGCACAGCCCGCCATCCCTCCGGCGAACCAATCCTCCATTGAAGCGAGTACCTCTCACGCGGGGAGAGATCCTGACGCGCTCTACGGTGCATGGATGCAAGCGCCATCTAGAGGAAGAAGAAGGTACTCAGAAAAAAGAGAAGCAGGTAGCAGCTATCAAAAAGATATTACCAGAGGCAATAGATTTGACATTCTGACGGCTGGTGATGATAACATCGAGAGTGCTACACCCTCCCACTCCTCCTACAGGGGGATTGCTATCTCATCAGGCAGGCCAGGGAATGCGAAAGGGAAGGAAAAAATTACCAAACCAGTGAGAACACCAGTCAGCAAAAACGGACAGGTACCTGTGTCAGATAAGCCGACTAAAGACCCCACCCACCTGACTAATCCCGACTCCCTCTTTGCCAGTCGCCCCTATAAGGCCGAAAACCCCACTACACTAGACCCCAGCTGCCATCAAGTCACCTCCTTCCCCAGGCCAAATTCGACCCTCCAACCAATCAGACCCACCAAGCCCAAACATCCCCAGCCCAAAACCTTAGACATTGGGAAAGAGAATGTTCAACCCAAACCTCCTGACCAAAAGCCCCCCCACATAGACCCCAAAACCCTCTCGGGCATCCACCTCAAAAAGCCCAAACCCCACTTTAAGGACCCACCGCCCAGCCTTGCAGATGAAATGCTCAAGGCCATTACCAAATCTCTAGACTTCCCGGAATCCACCTTGGATGATGGTTCATGCGAAGATCAAGCGAATGATGATGAAATTGACGAGGACCAGCCTCACATGGACTGCTAAACCCTTCATCTTTTATCCATGTCAATTTTCGTCTGGAATTGTCAAGGCGCTGCTGCCAACAAATTTCACAGTGTGCTGAAGTCTTTTATCAGAGACCACCGACCCCACGTAGTAGCTCTCGTTGAACCCAGAATTTCTGGAATCACTGCTGATAAAGTAATTAGGAAAATCGGTTATGCCTACTCTCATCGTGTTGAGGCCAATGGTTTTTCTGGTGGAATATGGCTTCTATGGACTGATGCTGTCGAAGTCGAAGTCATCACAAACCACAGTCAATTCATTCACTCAAAGATCACGCTAAAATCTGATCTGCAAAGCTTCTTCTTCACCGCGGTTTATGCCCACCCGAACAGCCATATCCGCCAAAGGGTATGGTCTGATCTCACCAGGACCTCTTACTTCAACTCCGCTCCTCTTCTCCTGGCTGGTGATTTTAATGCTACCCTTAGCTCTACTGAACGCCGTGGTGGCTCAGAAAAAAGGAGGAAGGGCTGCCCTCATTTCCAGGCCTTTTGCAACAACAATAATCTAGTGGACTTGGGCTACTCTGGACCCCATTTTACCTGGCGACGAGGACTCACTTTCGCACGTCTGGACCGAGCCCTCTCCAACACAGCCTGGATTCACACCTTCCCCAACTCGAAGATCCTGCACTTGGCCCAAATTAATTCTGACCACAGACCCCTCCTCATTGAACTTGGGACGTCTCATCGGTCAGGTAATTCCACCAAACCTTTTCGTTTTTTGGCTGCCTGGGCTAACAATGACTCCTTTCCACAACTAGTCAAAGATAATTGGTCGAACGAAATCAGTCTCAAAGAAAATATTAATCAATTCACACAAGCAGCCTCGCTTTGGAACAACGAAGTCTTTGGTCTCATTGGCAAACAGAAACACCAGCTCCAGAAACGTATTATGAGAATCCAGCGGGATCTTGAAAGATCGCCTACATCGCCTCACTTGATCGATCTAGAAGAGTCTCTTCGCCTTGAGTTTGAAACCACATGTTTAAATGAAGAGCTCCTTTAGGCCCAGAAATCCCGCAGCGATTGGATTTGCCTAGGTGACAGGAACACCTCCTACTATCAAATGAAAGCCCGAATCAGAAGAAGAAGAAACCGCATCTCCTCCTTGAGAAATGATGAGGGAGATTGGATTTCAGATGAGCAGACGCTAATATCCATGACCAAGCAGTATTTCTCAAACCTCTACTCGGACAGCGAAGACCCAGTCACATATAATCACAGAGGCATGTTCCCACTTCTTCCCAGCTCTGCCTGGCTTTCCCTCGAAGCTACAGTCTACCCTGAAGAAATCAAGAAAGCCCTTCTTGGCATGAAACCACTGAAAGCCCCTGGTATTGATGGCCTTCATGCTTTCTTCTACCAAAAATACTGGGACACGGTAGGCAAGAATCTTTGTGACATGATCTCTCAGTTCTTCCAGCACGGGACTCTTGATGCATTCCATAACCGAACTTTGATCACTCTAATTCCAAAGATTGAGAGACCCCAAAGACTTAAAGAGTTTAGACCAATAAGCCTATGCACTGTCGCCTATAAAGTCATCACCAAGATCATTGCAAACCGCATGAAATCTCTAATGCCTGATCTCATCCTTCCTTATCAGTCTAGCTTCATAGCAGGCCGTAACATCACGGATAACATTATCATCGCACAAGAAGTAATCCATTCTATGAGAAAGAAGAGTGGGAAAACAGGGTGGATGGCCATCAAAGTTGATCTTGAGAAGGCATTTGACCGGCTTAAATGGAATTTTATAGAAGACACACTGCGTGATGCTGGGTTCCCCGATTCTCTAGTCAAACTTATCATGACTTGCATCACCACCCCCTCAATCCAAGTCCTTTGGAATGGAACACCATCTACCTCATTTCAACCAAGTAGAGGGATACGGCAGGGGGACCCCCTCTCTCCCTACATCTTCGTGTTATGCATGGAAAGGTTATCCCAGGCTATTAATTCGGAAGTTTCTTGTGGCAACTGGAGCACTATTAGAATGGGAAGGAACGGCCCTCAACTTTCGCATCTCTTCTTCGCAGACGACCTTGTCCTGTTCAGCACGACCACTGCGAGGCAAATTAGATTAATCAAGAAGACGTTGATAGAATTTTGCCAATCCTCAGGACACACCATAAGTGAAGCCAAGACAAGGATCTTCTTCTCCAAAAACGTTGGCAGGAGAGAAGCAAATGAAATCTGTACACAACTAGGCTACTCAAAGACTGAGCACCTCGGAAAGTATCTTGGTGTCCCTTTATTGCACTCAAGAGTCACCAAAGAGACTTACCGATATATAATCGAGAGGTTGCAACAAAAGCTCACCAACTGGAAGGCCAAAACCCTCTCCTTAGCTGGTAGAATCACACTTGCCAAATCAGTCTTGTCTTCCATCCCCTTTTATGCCATGCAAACGTCGCTACTGCCTGTCTCTACCAACCACAAAATTGAGCAGATCATAAGAGGTTTCATATGGGGTTCTGATGCTCAACATAGAGGTATTAGCCTGATCAACTGGACAGAAATGTGTCAACCACCTAGAAATGGGGGCTGTGGTCTGAAATCCATGCAAAGCCAAAACAATGCTTTTTTATCGAAACTGGGTTTCCTCCTTGTAAGCCGGCCTGAGCTCTTATGGGTTCAAGTTTTGCGTGCAAAATATAATTGGGCTCCCGAAACCAATCAAGGCTTCAACACCAAAGCTTGCTCGCACATATGGCGAAGCATAGCTAGATCTTGGTCCATTACCTCCCTGGGCATCAAGTGGAAGATTGGAGATGGCACGAAAGTTAAGTTCTGGTCCGACTATTGGGTTGGAGATCTTGGGCCTCTTAAAAATCTTGCTTTCTCAGATATTGATGATACTTGTCTCCAAAGACCAGTATCAGACTTTGCAGACAGCAATGGCCAATGGCGGTGGGAGCTTTTCATTGATTTGCTCCCCACTTTTATCAACCACATGATTGCCAGCATCCCCCCTCCCAGTCATGGGGATGGACTAGCGACTTGTTTCTGGAATCCCAACAAGGGGGGCAATTTCTCAGTAGCCTCAGCCTACAAATCCATTGAAGAGGACTCTTGGGACCCAGTTTCTAAGAAATGGAGCTTAATCTGGAAGTGGCCGGGGGCCCACCGAGTTCAATCGTTCATATGGCTGGCTTATAAAGGAAAACTCCTCACGAATGTTGAACGAAAACACCGTCACTTAACTGAAAATGTGAACTGCGACTTATGCAACGGAGGACCAGAGGACATAAACCATATCTTCAGAGAATGTCCTCTAGCTGTTGCTTGCTGGAAGCGCCTCGTTCCTGAGAGGCACCTCAGCAGCTTCTTGGGGAAACCAATTGGTGATTGGTGGCTTCATAACATAAGCCCATGCCGAGCCAACAAGACTTGGATCCTGAGATTTGGCATCCTCAACTGGAAGCTTTGGGAGGCTCGAAACAAGCGATTGTTTGCTGGAGAAGATTTCCGACCGGAAGAAATTATTGCTGTTACTGATGCCATCGTTAGGCATACTAATAGAGCTATGGATCTTATTGCTGACATTAATTTCGCCACTTGATCTGCGCTGTTTGCTTGCTGTCTCTTATTTTGGTCCTTTCCGTTTTGTAATTATACTGGACTCCATTTGATTGGTTAATTGATTTCCCTTTTCCACTCAAAAAAAAAAAACTTTGTTCCCCTTATGAATTCCAAAAAAAAAAAAAAAGAAAAAAGCCTGTGATTGCTAATTAAATTTCTCATTAAAAATGTTCACCTCATAAAAATATTGCATCTCCAATAGGAGATGTGATAAACAATCAATAGGAACTTTGTCATTATATTTAACCAGTGAAAACTCTTCTAATATCAATAACAATAATTGAGTCCACTTTTTTAGTTGGAGTTAAATTTTCATAAATTTATAAATAAATAAAATGTATAATAAATATAACCTTTTTCTTTTTAAGAACTTAAAAAAATAAAAAATAAAACTATGGACTTGTTTGTTTTGTTTTTTTTTCTTGTTCTCTGAACAATTTTATAAAATTATTTTTTTGAGAATAAAAGAATATGTTTCGATAGTTATTTAAAAAATTCACATTGGAAACAAAAAATACAAAAAAAAACCACATTTTGCAAGAAGTGGCTGTTGCTGATGGTGATACTAATAAAAAAAAGAGTTTTTGAATTTTTTAAAACAAAAAAAGAAATAAAAAAATTTTAAAACAAAAAATACAAAATAGAAAAAAAGAAATGAAAAAATGTAATGATTATTTTAGTTTTTAAAAAGATGATACTGTTTTTTTATTTCTAAAAAACCAATTAAAAATAAATTACCAATTTTTTTGTTTTTAAAATATAAAAAAATCAAAGCAAGCCTTATATTTTGGGTAACTTAATCTCTATCGCCAAAATTTTCGTCGTCCCCATGGCCTCACCACCGACCACTCTTAAAGAGAATAACATGTAATCCTAAAAAGAATGACATATAAATGGAAAAAAAAAACACTAACCCATAAATAAATAAATGTTTACGCATAAACTACGAGTAATTTAATAAAATATAATTACTAAATTATAAATTTAATATATTTGTAGTTTTTTCTTTACTTAAAACAGCATTGTTTGAGAGTGAGTAAAAGGAAAATAATATAAAATTTAACTAAATTAATTCGTCCAAAACTTTTGACTAGATGGTCAGGGGCTGATTTATTAACTCACTGATTTAATTAGTTGAATCGAGTTGGATTTTAACACCATGCTAATGAGGTCATGATCCCCCATTTTTTTTAATTTTTTCTAATGTTATATAATTGTTATACATGTTTTATTCTTTACAATTTATGCAAATTTTATATTATATATACTTTTTAATTTTTAACCCTCTTCGCAACTGAATTCTGATTTTGCATTATATATAAAAATGCCAACACAAACTCATTATATGATTTTTTGCCCTACCTACAAGTATTGTCGTATTGAAAACAATCATGTTTAAAGTGCTGTCAGGCACTAAGACTTCTCACCACAAAGATTCAAGTCTTAATTCGTTATATTATGAAAAACTAATCCTTCTGCAAGATTTAATTTTCATTGATTCCCATTATATGATTTTTGTTTAATTATTAGAAAAAAAATTTCAAGAAGAAAAAACACAAAACTTGGGTTGTCTCCGTAAAAGGGATCAATGATTTGAGACAAGACATGAGAGGAACACTAAAACATTAAAATTACTTATAGTTTGATTACTGAGTGACTCCGTACAATTAGAATCACAAAGACTATGATTACGATGCTTGCTTTGGACTTTGCTTAAAACTATTCGTACCAAAACAAAAATAATATTAATTCATAATACACAAAACAATGCTTTCATATGACCAAATCCTAAAGAGACACAGCTTTGTATAATTTGTTAAGAATATATTACCTGTCTAATCCCACTTGAATCTTGCTTTCTTCTAGTTTTTTTTATTGTACGAAATTTTATCGTTAAAGAATCCACTTTGCTTCTCTAGAGAATCTAGAAGCAAAGATTCCATGTTCTCTGATTACTAAATTAATTTAGGAAATTGGTATTATCAAATTTAATCATGTTAGTGCATGGTGAGTAAGCAGCAACTTTCAGTCAAAACAAGTCAACTTTACCATTTTTTTTTTTTCACATCACTTTTAATTTCTGCTGTGTGATCTGTGTTCGCTAGAGGTGTGAATCATGCCCGGTGGCTTGGTGTACCTGGTTCTACGGATCAAATCGAGATGAGACAGGACAAGACAGGTTAAAAAAGAAATAGAATTAAATTGGACAAAATGTAGGTGAAGATGACTTAAAGACAAGGTAAGGGTAAGCCGGACTTAATTGGAAGCTCGGTGTGCTCGGTTCTCTTGATCAAATCAGGACAAGCAGGCTCAAAAATAAAGAGAACTGAATTGGATGAAAATATGAATGAGAAAGACTTTAAAAAGGTAAAATAGTGTTGCTACAGTTACATTTAAATTGAAGTCACCTATCACGCTAGCATATGGAAGTGGTCATCATTATGCACTAGAGGGGGGGTTTTGGAGGATACTTGGGTTTGTTGTAGGTACAAAATATTTAAATTAAGTATTATTGAGTTTAAAGAGGGAGTAGCACTTTAAAAAATAGTAATTCACAAACACTACTAGAAGGAAAAAAAAAAGGTCTTTTATATCCGTTAGAATAGACATTTGACATTAAAAAGACGACTAGTGTAAAAATGGATAGTGTTAAAAGTCCACACTTTTTACACTAGTTAGGAAACTAACATAGAAAACTATAACTTTAACAACAATTATTATACCAATTGGTGTAACCTTTGAAAATTTAAATAAAAAAAGGTCTACTTCTTAGACTATCACTTTAAGAAGTGGACCTTTTTTAATTTAATTTTTTTTATACTAGCCAGTTCTTCTGATTACTAAATATTTCTTTTGTTGAACAAAACAAATTGTGAAAACATAAAGTTTAGCAGTTAACAACTAACAAAGTCTAGCAGTTAACCACTAACTAGTATTAGGGTTTAGGAAAATAGCTCATGAAAGAGAAAGAAAATTATAGAAGATGAGTTACTAGTGGTAGACAGGGAGAAAGAAAACGAAGGCCAATTCATTTTGCAAGGATGAGCTAGGTCTTTAACAAGTACTTGGTTCTTCAAGGAACTATAGCTCGGATTTGATCATACTTGAATGTCCAAATACTTGACAAAGTTTCTCATCCTGTTTAATAAACCAAATACGGCGATGATGCCTCAAACCTAAGATAACTTGCAACCTTTAATGGACAGAAATTCAAAGCTGATCTTAAACAAAAAGAGACTGGTATTAGGGTTTAGACAAACAGTTCAAGAGAGAAATAAAATGGCAATGATGTTACCTATAGCGAGAATAGAACAGTGGAGGGAATGGACAAAGATGGTAATGGTGAGCGACATAAGACGACTTGAAAAAACCATGCCATCTCCACACAAATCCACAGGTGAGAGCACACCTCTCTATATTCTGAGACTGTGAAATTGAGGGCAAGAGGGCCCTATTTATGGCTAGGGAAAAATTTTAACAACGATTAACATAAAAATCGATGTTAAAAACTCATTTTACATCGAACACAAAATAACCGATGTTTATTTTAAATGTTACATCAAACTTGACAACACCTGGCATAAAGACTCCCAAAAAAAATAACCATTTACCAGTTCTTCTCTTTTTTTAAACCAGGAATGATTTCCAACCCATTTTTAGGGTTTGTTGTTATAAATTGAGAAGAGAAAATACATTAAAAGGAACAAACACAAGAGTAGATCATCACAAAATATCATATATATTTATATATAATTAGTGGGGGACGCGAAGGCAACCTTTACAAAATATTTTTATTAAAAAACTATATTTTTACAATAGAAAAAAGCTAATAACCTAAGGAGGAGGAGATTTCTTCATCGAACGAGGAGGAGGAGGTAGTAAAAGGATCATCCATGTCATCATACTCGATGTGCCTATCATCAAGTAGGAAATTGACCTTGTTGTTGAGGTTGTAGAAATGAGACACCACGCGTCAAAGGTTGTGATCAATCGCTGCTACTCTTACAAGTAGTTGGTCAAAAAGAGACAGGGCCGCAGAGGTGGAAGCAGAGCCACAGAGGCAGAGGCCGAGGCAAGGGAGGATGGTAGGGAGGCGGAGGAGGAAATGATGGAGGACGTGTGCGGGTAATTTTCTGCTGTTTCACCATTGTGGTAGTGCCAACAGTAGTAAACAAAGATGATAGAACAGGGAAAGTACAATTGGCTTCTAATCCTAAATGGACGATGACAGGACATGGTGACAATTCGAGTTCAGATTACTTCAGGAAAACAAAAAAGCAAGAGATAGGTTGATGTAAGGATTAGTAATATCAGTTGTTTATAACTACCGATATCATTTAACTATGTTTACACTGGTTGGGTTAATGTTCAATATAAAAAGTAATAATAACACTGGGCGTAATAATAATCAATGTAACAACTATATTGTTATTTACAAAAATATCACCATCTCATTTATTACATCGTTGGCGAAATAATTGTGATAAATTAGGCGGTGTAAAATGGTATTTTTCTAGTAGTGAAAATTTAAATTCTCAATCTTATTTAATTACTATCAAACTATTGCATTCAGCCCAACCCTTATAGATGAAGACACAATGTTTTTTAGGTGAAATTCGCCCTTTTTGGTCTTTCTTGTGTGTGTTACACGAGAGTGTTCTTAAACTTATCACACAAGAGACTTAATAGAAAATCTAAAAGTTTATATGAATAAAAATAAAAATTGTGGGGCACCAAAATTCGAAAAGTGAAGACAATAAAGTATGGAATCAGATGCCATTATACCTCAATCAGAGTGCTTTGTGACTCATCCAATTTTGAATTAGAATCCAAACCCTTAATTTTTCACACACAAACTTTCACTAGGAGAAGTAGAATCCTAAAGTATGCTTTTAGATTTTTTTTTTTTGTTTTTAATACTTTGTAGTCTCTTTTAATTTAGTAACATTCACCATTAAAGGATGTTTAAGTCAACTTTTATTTTTCTTTAATTAATTCAAACTTTTAAGATAGGCTTGTTAAAAAGCACGCAAGTCCCATAAAATCACGAAATTAAACTCAAACCCTGTGAATCTTGTATTTATCTAATTATAAATTTTTTATATTACTCCTCCGGTCCTTATATGACCTAATTATTAAATTGATTTAATCTTAAATATAAGACCTATTTCTCATATTTATCAATTTTTTCTAAATTGCCCTCATGGATACTCCTTCAACCATAATCAAGTAAAAGAGGGAGGGAGGATATTAAGAAAGATGATTATATGTTACGTTTGGTACGAAGTATTAAAAATAAGAGATAAAGATTGGGATTGGAGTTGAAAACATATGTTAAAAAGATACTTAGCATGAGTAATTTCTTATCACATAGGATTAGGTAATTCCATATAGATAGGACTGAAGAATACCACCTCCCCTCATAGTATTCCTCCAATCCCATATATATGGGTTTGTATAATCCCAAGTATCATACAATTACTCATACTAATTAAACACTCTTTTAATATAGTTTTACACTTTCAATATCAATCCCTATCCCTTATTTTTAATATTTCGTACCAAACAGGACCAGAATGTTTTAGGAAAATCATGACATATTTCCTATAATTAACTAACTTACATAACTATATTAATCTAATCAAATTAGTTAAATAGATCTTATATTTAGAATCAGAGGAATATATTTTTAAATTCCTTTGTAACAACTTCTAATATTTGTAACTTATAAATAGGAATCCTAATAATGTGTTTTGATCATATCTTAATCCCATTTTTCAGCGAAAATACTTTTGCATCAGGACCAAGTGTACAGAGACTTAAGGGTGTGTTTGGATGAAATCAAACCATGGTTTGGAGAATAGCTTCTGGAGAATAGATTCTGGAAAAAATAGATTTTGTGAAGAATAGATTTTGTGAAAAAGTGATTCTGAGAAGTGAGAGTGTTTGGATAGTTGTTATCAGAAGCACTTTTTATATGTACAAATTATTAAAAAAAACATAAGTTAATATGATAATTACATAAAACATAGATTGTATGATATATTTTAATTTGAAGGAATAAAATTGTTAATAATATATTTTTTACCAACATAATTAATAATACATAAGATAATATAATTAATAAATAATTAATATGTGTATATTTATTTATAAGATATAAGATTAAATATGTTTATAAAAAATTAATTAAGGGGTGTTAAAGTCATATTATTGTTGAGATTTACTATAATAAGCACAATCATACTCTCCAATTTAAGCCAGAAGCAGAATGGAGTCACTTCTTCCGAAACCATGGTTTTGGGTTCCAAAACCATGGTTTTGACCCAAACCATGGTTTCAGATAATTTGTGCCTATTTGGGTTGTTTTTTTCCCCAAACCATGGTTTGCCCTGCTGTCCAAACAGGGCCGGTTAGCTTGGCTAACATAATATAGCCAATTTAATTTTGATTTATTCACCACTATAGAAAGTATTTTTTCGGTATTAGTTAAAAGTGATTTTTAACATCACTTTAAAATTAATATAGAATCAATAAGAGTCAAGACTTCTTTTTTTCAAGTGATTGTCACGTAACTATAAAAAAAGAATAAGCGAGCTCATACTCTATACAAGTTTGATCCAAACAAGTGCCAAGATAGTTCCAATTCACAAAACCCAGTTTAAAGTATTCCATGCTGATGAACAAGAAGCCAAAATAATACTCAAACCCATATCTATCTTTGTCTTTTTAAAGAGATCACAAGATCTCCATGCAATTGGGAAAGTTGTAGAGAGATCATACTTTGAGATAAACAATAATATTGATTAACTTTAATTTAATTTAACTTTGTTTGGCATGAGAGTCACTTTATGTATATAGATACTCTTGTTTTGTTTAGCATGTTCCTACTATTCAACTTTTGATTGAAGACTCCATCTTATATATGTCTCTTTTGTGTGCATCTTAATCTTATCTTTGAAGAACCATTGCTAAATGCTTTGAGGTATCAAATCATATGCATATGGACCTCCCAATTGTATTATTATTTTTGCTTTGAATACAATTCTAGTGAACAGTACACTTCACATTACTGTTTTATCACTTTGATTTAAATATTTTATATGTTATTCCACTCCCGAGCTTTGCCTTAAATCCCAAGATTCTGGATAACAAACATGACCCAAGTTGGTAAGTTCTTTGCGTTGAAACTTCCCCTCCCATGAGATTATATGAAGATACATTAGTCTGACCATATCTTGACCCGTCAAGGTTCTGCCACGTGCATAGAATATAAAGGGGCAAATGGGTTATAAAAAATTTCAAAAAACATGTTTTGACCAGTAAAAATAAATGCTTTTTTTTTAATGCAACTTTATAGTGTTGAGAATGTTATTTTTTCTCATGCCTGCAAGATCTGAATTATGAGCCTTCGCTTCTAATAAGAAAAATTAAGCACTCCCTATTTGACATAATGATTTTTTTTTCCCTTTAAAGCGTAACAAAATGAGATTTAAAAAAAAAAAGTTATTGACTGTTTGTTTGTCTCCATTTGGAGGAAAAAAATTCATATATTTATTTCGTATAACATAAAATCACTTAAAATAAGCAAATGCAAGTGCTCCCTAAATAATAATTGCATAAATAAATAATCAACACAACTTGAGTCAAGTAGTAAAAAGGGGTGAGGGAATTCTATGTCCCTTGAATATAATTGACTCTCAATATTTTCTAATTGGGACACTTGAGGTTTGGGGACCTTCTTTAGAGTTCGTATGACATGAATTGATATTTCAAGAGTAAGCTAAAAATTTACTCAAAATTCCAACTTATGGTATTCACACAGAACTTGTAAGAAAACATAGTGTACTGAACCAAAAAAAAAAAGTGGGGGGAGTAATGATTGTAGCCATTAAAGATTCAATACAAGAGCCATATATCAATTAACTATAAAGCATGAGAAAAGTAGTGAGCAGAAGAATGCATTGGGAAAACCATGTTCTGAGTTTGAGGTCCAAAGTAGGAAGAATCATGATTATTAAAAAGATCACTTCTATGCAGATTTTGACCCTGCATTTTCATCCCATAAGAGTTAACCCCATAAGGATTAAACCCCATAGTTCCTCCTCCTGAATTTGCCTGGTTCCATTGAAAATGTGCTTGACCTAAAGTAGTACTCGGATTTGCCTCCTGCTTTGTGTTACATCCATTTTTGCTGCTGTTATTTTTGTTGTCTTCTAAAGATGAACAAGAAGGTGTTCTTGTGGTTTCTGACAGATTCACTGTTGTTATATCATGAATGCTTGCTCTTCTCTTGTCTTTCCCCCCTGAAAGCTGCCTTATGAAGTACTTCTGAGCATGGCTAGCCACCTGAGTTGGTGTTCGAGTCCCCACGAAATTGCGCGATATGTTCCTCCAATCTCCTTTCCCATACTTCTTCAAACCCAGAAGAAACAGTCTGCGAAGAATTTCATCAAACAGTTGGCGCACAGATCACAAATCAGCACAAAACTAGCCACATATAAACACACACACACACACACACAGAGAGTAACTTCATGAAACAAAAAGATCTCAGAGAATGAATAAACTATATCAAGTCTTCTCAACAACAAACACATGCATGTATGTGCATATGTATCTATTCAATCAAAAGGATTCTAAAAGGAGAAAAGTCTTACTTATGTTCTTCTTCTGTCCATGGGACACCTTTCTTTCTTTCTTGTTCAGGGGGTCTCCCTGATGAGGATCTCTTTCCACCATGTGATTTGAAGTTATCAAATCCAGAAGAGTTAACCCAGTCTAAGGTGAATTGTGAGGTTGTGGTGCTACTGTTATAACCTGGAATTGGGATCAATCCAGCTTCTATGTTACTAACATCTTCTACTAATTCTCTGTACTGCTTAATCACATCTCCTACTGTCTTCCCAGGTATCATTGCAGCAACTTTCACCCACCGATCTGGTGTGTCTTTATCATACACTGCCAGAGCATTCTCAAACAGTTTGTTCTCTGAAGGAGTCCATTTTGTTGTGTTCATGGCGTCTTGAATGAGCCAAGTGGGATTTGAGATATGAGAAGAAGATGAGAGAATATCCATTTCCCACTTCATCAAATCCAATCAGAAGAGAAAAAAGGAAGAGAAAGCTATTGAAGCATGGAAGTGAATCAGGGAGAATTCAAGAAGAAGAGTGATCTCTGAAACAACGAGGATTTCAGTTAATTTGATGAGAAACAGGGAAGAGATGGAGAAGAGATTTTCAACTCAAGAATATTATCAAGGACAAACCCACTAGCATTTTTTTGAAAGGAATCAGAATCTCTTTTGTATCCAGGCATAGGGAATCTAGAAAAAAACCACTTTAGAAAATTAAAAAGGAAGGCGAAAAAATCCCCAAATTGAGATGGAAATCTGTTATCCAGTTACTCCACAGAGATAACCCCAGAATCACAATTGAGAGATCTGAAGATAATCAACTTCCCACTTGGATATCAACAGAACAACGCCATGAGGAACACAAACCCAGAAAAAACTAGAAACTTCTTAGAAACAGATTCTCTTCCTCAGCTGGGGACGCAAAACAACGTAAAACAATGAATTTGCAAGAGGCCAAACAAGGAAACACGAGAAACTGAGAGTGAATGAAGCAAGCACTTGAAGAACAGAGGGAGTGAGAGAAAGAAAACCCAGAAAAGGCGAAATATAAAGAAGCAAGCTAGAAGGAAAGAAGAAGCAATAAAAACAAGCTTTGCAATAATCTTGAGAGAGGAAAAAGGGAAGATTTAAAAAAGGTGAGACGAATGAAACTAGTGAGCTGTGATTGGAGGGTATGTGCTTATGGATACTGCAACTACAGAAAAAGTTGCCTCTCATTATATAATACACGCTCTATCAGGTTTCTGTGCACTTTTTTAAATAAACAAATTTAATTCAAATGGTTTTTTTATAGGGTTAAAAGAGTAAAAATACCCATAAAGTATACTCCCATCTAATGCGTATCTAATATCATAAAATTTACTTGGCCAAAAAAAAAAATCATAAAATTTACAAGATTTAAGAAATTTCTAACTTTGTTTTTATTTAATATATATTTTTTATAAAAATAAAAATTCACATAATAACAAATAAAAGGTAAAAAAAAAGTTAATATTGTAACTGATAAAATATTTTCTCCTTGTTTATTAATAGAGATTGGTTGACTGTATTTTGCCATGTAGGGAGGGAATCGATTCCCTTAGCAGACCACTTAGCAAAGTCTTCTCATGGGATTGATGGCAATTTTTGCCTCTTTGATCAACCTCTTCCCAACGTTTCTGGGGCGGGGCCGATCAAGGAGTGTAAGAATTGCCAGGTTAAGTCTGTTTCTTTGTATTTGTTGCTTGTTTTCTAGTTATCATTTAAAAAAAAAAAAAGTATATATGAATCTTCTAAAAGATAGGAAAACTCTTATCTCTGTTAACAGTAGACATGTTTTCTCTCTCTGCAAATGGTCAATGTAGTTACAATTAATGGACACGTGAGTTTTGTTTTGGTTTAGAAAATCTATGCGTATTTCTAAAGTTAATATAATTTTTAGTTCCTCAAATTTTGATCTCTTAAAAGATAAAATAGTTCAAATTTTTATTAAATTATAAAACTAATATTTTAAATATAAAAAAATTTAAAAGACCAAAACATACCGTTTAAAACTAGAACCAAAATAAAAATAAACTTGAGAGATTAAAAATTTTATTAACTTGTACCTAAGTAAATTTCATAATGCCATATGTGTATTAAAAAAATAGTTCATCTATATAACAATAAGTTGTTGGTTAAAATGATAAGCAGTTTAATTATAAGGAGGTAAATACAAGCTCAAATTCAGAAAAGCGTATTTGTTGTAATGGTCCTAGTCTAATAAGATTAGTCTTAAGTCTAAAATAATTTGAGAATATTCTAAGTTATATAAAAAAAAATCCTGGCATATAAATTTTTGTTGTCTTGCTTCCTGCGTTCTTTTTTTTTTTTTTTTGCCATCTTTTTTTTAATATTGCTTAATTTATGCATATAGTTGCGAAGCATTTATGATTAAACGATTTGTTTATAATATTTGAGTTTGTTTGGAGCCTGTGGCAGCTCATCGTGAATAATGGAACCTCACCTGTTCTGCACTATTCCTGAAAATGATGATTGTCCTCATTTAATTTCAATTTATTGCTATTTGTTCTTTTATATTTGACTTTTAGTTCTAACTAATAATATATACCATACGTTCATTTCTTGGTTTCACGTTAAATATATATATATATATAATTGTCCCATTTATTCAATTAGTATTATTTATATTTAACGTATTTTTATACATAATGCTTAACTCTACCTATGCTACTTCATAGCTAGTCGCATTAGTCCCAATAAACAAAAAAAGATTGCGTTACTATGCTGTCTACTGTTAACGTAAAACTTTATTAAATTTTTATTTATTGAATTTGATGATATATGATGTATGTAGTCAACTTTATTTAACGTGACAAAGATTATTGTTACTGTAGTGATACCGAGAATTTCTTCATGCTGTACTAGCTATGATTCAAAATATAAACATTAAATAACTAAATCATGCAAATAAAAAAATTAATTAAAAATAATAAAATGTAATAATGTGACTTATTTTTTTTAAATACTCGAAGATAAATAGAAGAGACAATGAATCATAAAAGAGATGAAAAAGAATAATTAAAAAAACAAGAGATAAGAGAGACATATAATTAATTACAGATAAAAATAAAAAATTATTAAATGATCAGACAAATTTAAATTAATACTTATAAAAAAAAAGTCATATTTTGAAGCTGACGAAAGTATATCTTTCCTTTTCTTTTTTTGGTGCATTGTCTCTGCTTTTTTTTTTAACTTTGAAAAATGTTTAATAATATTTTAATGTTACTTTCTTCAAATTAATTTTAGGCTGCGAGTGTATCAAGTTTTAATGCAATAATGACACTCCCTAAAGTTGGCCCCAATTATTGATCAGTCATTGAAATTTGATTTTTATGAATCAAGTCCCTGAAATTTCATAATCACATGCATTTAGTTCTTATGATTTAAAGATATAAAATTTTAATCACGTATGTGGTCTAACCACTAACTTAAGGATGAAAACCTCTTCATCGATTGCAGAAGAAAATTGTCGGTCTGCTGATATTAAATAAGAATATAAAATTAAGAATAAAATTTTAGGAACTTAATTAATAAAAATTAAATTTTAGGGATCAAATTGATAAATGAGACATGGGCCAAAATTTTCAATATCCCAGTTTGGATACTTGATTTTTTTTTTTTAGAATTTAGTATTTTACTGACAAATTTAGATACTCTTGGATTATGTTCAATTTTTTTTTGGCAGAGTAATAAAAACATAATCTTATAAAAGAAATAGCCTAAGTTAAATAATTGAAATAATAATAAAAAAATCTGAAAATTGTGAAATTTCAATTCAGACACTTAACGCTTTAAAAGTCAAAGAAAAAAAGTAGTGCCCGATTTGATATTTTATAAATATAGTTAAATAACTAAAATACTTTTGTTTCAAAAAATTTATTGACAAGTTATGAGTTAATAATAACAAGTGTTGAATAGTAAATGATAAATAATAGCAATAACAAGTTTGAAAACAATGGCATTTTAGTCATTTAACTAAATTTACAAAATATCAAATCAAGCGTCATTTTTTTCCTAAGATTTTGGAGTGTTAAATGCTTGAATTGTGATTTCACAATTTTCAAGTTTTTTTTTTGTCTTTTTCCTTAAATAATTTGACAAATGAAAAAGTTTTGGGGCCTATCAAGGAAGTATTGTTTCCAACAGGTGAAGTTTCGTAAATCCAATAATACTATTATATATTTGTATTAAATTGCCACATTATTTATACTCTCTCCAATAAATATAATCCATGTGTGAAAAGAGAATTAAAAAATATTTAAATAAGGAGGGAATATATATATATATATATATATATGAGAAAATCACAAAGATGCCCTTGAAAATTAAAAACTTGCTTACAAGACCCGTTCATAAAAGTATTGTCAAAACCAATGCTAATATTATAACAGTCTCTATTTGTAATTTTTATATTTTTAATGCATTTTTTATGATTTTTCCTATATATATTAAAAGGACTAAACGTGATTATTTTATTTGATTTAAGATTCTGCATTAGTCAAAATATAATTGATATGATATAGCACTCTGTACCAAGATAATTTTTTTCCAAAAAAAAAACAGCGATATATTATATAGACATGGATTATTAATCAACCACATAATTATTGCTTAATTTTAATCATAATAGCTATTCTTTCAACCTATTTTTAATGACTTGTTAGAAATGATTAATAAGTAGTTTTTTAATCGTGATTTACAAAATATAAGGTAAGTATGTAAAATAAGTTTTTTCTCGACTTATATAAATCTGTTTATTGATAGTAAATTGTAACAAAAGTTATTTAGTTAATCTGTGTGAATTATAAAATCATATAAATTAGTTAATTATAATAAATGTGATACTCCTCTGATTCTTAATATAGGATCCAATTATTGAGTTAGTTTTTATTCTAAATATAAGACCTATTATTGAGTTAGTTTTTATTCTAAATATAAGACCTATTTTTCATATTTATCAATTTTCTCTAAATTACCCCTATGAATACTCCCTCAACCATAATTAAGTAGAAGAGGGAGATGAAATATCAAGAAAGATTATAGTATTTTAGAAAAAACATGTTATATTTTTTATAATTAACTAACTTACCTAAATTTTTTAATTTAATCAAATTAATTAAATGAGTTTTATATTAAGAACCAGATGAGTATAATTTTAAATAAATGAATCTAAAAAATAATACTAGTAATAAATAATAATATAAAAAAAAGAAATGAACGACCAAAGCAACGGTTGAGATGAGGCGGCAAGAGTGAATGACGACCTCGCAAGTTGATGCAGTGGGCCCCACGCTCTGTTACCACATACATACTGCCTTTCTCAATTGGGGTAGCCTCCCAAATAATTGTTGTGTTTACAATCCCTAGGGAGAGTGGGCCCCACATGTTCCTGCGTTCCGCTCGTTGATTCGTTCACATCTGATGAACAGCGGAGTCCGAAGCAGAGGATGACAACTCTCGGGAGAAACCAATGGTGACCCGCCACGTAAGGTCGCAAAATTCTCAACAGCGATGGGGGGTGTACTTGATGGCGACCGTGTGAACCCCCTTTTTTAAGGCTTTAGCCCCAACCAACCAACCACCGCCTCTTCAGTCTTCCCTGCTTTTGCTTCCATTTGTACAAATATGACGAAAAAGTCTCTCTGCTCTTCTTTTTCTCAATTTTCATCAGCTTTTAATATCAAGGGAAAATTACAAAAAAAGATTTTAAAATTACAAAAACGCAGAGAAGGGCCCTTGACAATTTCACTTTGGGTTTTGACAACTCTTTGAGTTTTGACAAGAATAATATGCCCTAAAGTTGTCAAGAATCCCTATCTGCGTTTTTACAATTCCAAGGTCTTTTTTTACAATTTCCTCTAATGTCAACCATTAATATTAAAATTTGAATGGTTTAAATTTCATAATTTATAAAAAAAATTTATTGTTATTTTAAATTATCATAGTTAAAATTTAGTAAGTTTAATTTTATTTATTTTTTTAAAAAAATTTTAACATTGTATTTATAATTAAGAAAAGATAATAAAATACCTTAGAAATTGTTAAAGGACAAATCAATGTGAATGAATCTCAAAATTCTAATTTAGACCTCTTGCATCATTTTGAAATTTTCAAATCTGGTAAAATTACATAAATGCCCTTCACTATTTTTTTCTCTCTGTTTTTTTAAAAAAAATATTGCCACCTCAGCACCCTTAGCCGGTTTCAGGCATCCGGCACTCTAGCGCCAACGACCCTATTGGTGGCCAATCGCCGAAGCTCCAGTGACTGGTTACCAAAACTCCAGTGAATACTCTTTCTTATGTATTGACTATTCTATTTTAGTTATTAACCACATTTGTTTTTAGAATTTCGATGAGTAGTCTTATTTAGCTAATGACTACTCTAATATTGCAATTGACTATTTTTATTTTTTAAATTTTGGTGACTACTCTTTTTTAGCTATTGGCTACTCTAGTTTTAATATTAACAACTTTTGTTGTAAAAATTCAAAAAAATGCGTTAAGTGTTGTTGAAAATCTAGTTACTACTTTTTATTTAGTTATTTACTACTCTTATATAGTCAATAGCTATATAAAAGTAATCACCGAAACTTAAAAAATAAAAGTAGTCAATAGTTAAACTAGAGTAGTCAATAACTATATGAAAGTAGTTACTGGAAATAAAGATAATGTTGTCATTTCACAATATTTTAAAATTTCAAAATAGTATAAGGAATCTGATTTGAAAATTCACCAATCCTAATTTATCTTTTAATATTTTTAAGGATATTTTAGTATCTTTTCCCTTCATAATTTTATAAAGTATGAAATATAAATCGTTCAAATTTCAATCTAATAATAGAAATGAGAAGGAAAAAAGAAGTTGAGAGACCATTTTCCCATAAAAACAAGGTCAGTTAGTGGAATTGCGAATGAAAATGATATAGCAAGGGGTGGAGTTTGCGAATCCATTGAGCAAATTACAAACTTAATTTGAAACTAATAGAGAAAATTGGCCATAAATTCCTGTTAGAGAAATTATTTGGATATATATGGATTATGAGACATGCAACATTTATGTCCCTAAAAAAACAAAAAAATATATGAAATGACTACACTATCCGTGATGATGAGCAACTCACCATCCCAAACGCAAATTACCTTCCCTAATATACAAGTGATATTCCCTGATATACAAGTAACCTTCCTAATATGCGAACCCCATTCCCTATATGTATAAATTCATGACACGCGAGTCCCTTTTTTTTGTATGTGACTCACCCTCCCTGATATGCAAATAACCTTTCCTAGTGTGCAGATTTTATCTTTAATATGCATATGACCTTCCCGACATGTAAGTTACCTTTACAATATGCAAGTCACCTCTCAAGTATGTAAGTAACATTCCTAGTATGCAATTGACTTTCCTAATATGCAACTCACTTCTCAAATATGCAAGTGACATTTTCATATACAAATGACCTCCCATGATATGCAAGTGACCTTCCCAATTAGCAAATCACCATTCGTAGGTGCAAATTCATGGCATGCAAACCACCTTTCCTAATGTACAAGTTAAGTAACCAACTAAATAATATGCAAACCAATTTCATAGGGTAACGTGGTCATTTCATTTTTTTTCCCCCTTTTATGGACATGCAGGTATCATTCTCTAAGTAAATTTTCAAATAGGGGTTTATGACCAATTTTTCAAATATTATTTGGTTGACCAACCCTTTCAAAAGCTTGTGCTCAGAAAGTTGTTTGGCTTGTCATTTTTACTCAAAATATTCTCATTTCTCAAGTGTTTTTAAGGGTAGGCATTCGATTTTTCGGTTCGATTTTTTGTGATAACTGAATAATCGAGTAGAGCCAATTTTAAACATTGAACTGAAACCAATTAACCAAATTAATCAAAACCAAATTAACCAAAATATCTCAGTTCAGTTATTTGGTTAACCAAATATATAAATATAAAAAGTAATTTTGAATTAAAAAACATAATAAAACATATTTATAACCATAAATTAATTATATTTCATTATCCAACTTGATTTTTATAACCATATTTATTAAATATAAATATATTTAAAGAGCTCATTTACACCCACATATGTGTTTATTACAATAATATTTATTAAATATAAATATATTATATATTTATTTTGGTTTTAACCAAATTTCCCCCCTAATAAACGAATCGAATATCAAAAACTGAATTGTTAAAAATAAAAACTAAATATATAGTCAAAAACTGAAATAACCAAACCGAAAATCTAAAATTGAATTTGGTTCGATTCGATTTTTGATTACGGTTTAGATTTGCTCACTTTTCATTACACATTCTCCTCTTCTTTAAATTAATTCAATTGAATTATTATCCTTCCTTTTTAGCCTCGTAAAACTCCCATTTTACTTATATCATAATATGTTGCTTCATTATGAAAATGATTAATGTCATTTTTAATCCTTCTAATTTAACCTCATTTTGATTTTGTTATTTAAAATTCGAAATCAATGGTTCTGGTCACTAAAACATTGTTTCTTTCATCGACCAAAAGCACCGTTCTAAGAATTAAAATTTTTTAAGCAAATCAAAATGAAGTTAAATTTTAAAACCAAAATCACCTATTTCAAATTTTAAGGATTTAAATCAAAACGACATTAAATTTTAAAAATTAAAACTGACATTAACCAAAAAAAAAGGAAAAAGAAAATAAGGAACAACCAAAAAGCAATGTAGGTCATTTTCCCGTCCAAGCCTATGGGCAATGATGAGACTTGCTGATCTTGAAGTAGAGTCGTGCCATTGGATACGGTTGACTTGAAGAAGCTGAGTTGGTGTTTGGTTTGCGGCAGGATCAGTGACTTTAGTATTACAAATGGGCTAAACAATGTAATCCCCAGTTTCTTTGTATTTCATTTCATTCATAACACCGTAGGACACCTATAGAGAGAGATCTAAGGACTGTCACAATCAAAACAGAATCTAAAATTTAAATTCTATAAGATTAATTACGATCCTAATCCACTAAATGCAAGGTAACAAGAAAATAAACAAATCATCAATTAATTAATCATACTACCTCCGGTCCTTAATAAAAGATCATGTTTAATTTTTACTTTGATCCTAAATATAAAACCCTAATCTATTTTGTCTCTCATATTTATTTATTTTCTTCCAAAATAGTCCTTTGAATAATGATAGTTCTAAATGACAAACTTGATTAACAAGGATATTTTAGAAAAAATAATACCTATTTATTACAAATAGTTAATTTAATTTATTTTTTAATTAACTCAAATTAGTCAATTAGCTTTTATATTTAGAACTGGAGGTAGTATTAAATTAGCCATCTTAAATAGGCTTGGGCTTGCCATCTTCCAGAATAACTATGTCAAATGATGGACAAAAAATCCAATACTACCTCTAACCCCATATTTACAAATCCCGGTAAAAAAACTCTATATTTACAAATAATTAAATTACTTAGATTAAAATATTTGTTAAAATTGATGGGAAATACTAAATAAGTAAGAAATATACATTTTTAAAGAAGTTGATGATAACAATGTAACTTATACAAAGAATTAGCCCTATCCCGAAGATTATAACTTATACAGATGGCTGGAGGAAGTAATTTATAATATTTTAAAAAATTTTAGTAACTCTTTTAACACTTGAAATTTTGTTTTGAAGAACTATTTTATAAAATATGCGGATAAAATTGTTAACAAGATAAGATTATTATAAACTCAAAAAGTATGCCTTCTAATTCTTATAATAAGCACCAAAAACATGTCTCATGATAAAATATGTTTTGTTTTAAATAGTAATTTTTGTCATGTAGTATTTCTTACTAAACATAAGATTTTCTAATTAATTAATCAAACTCTTCTAATTAATGATTTTTTTATTGAGAATAACTTTGATATTACACAATACATAATTAATTTTATTAAGTTGTATAAAATTGTTGTAGGTAGTATTATTAATCAATAAAGATAAGAAAGAGTACTAATTTATAGTATTTTTGGTGAAATAATTTATAATATTAATTAGGAAAAATGACCACAAATACCATATGAATTTCAAAAGGACAAATAAGGCATCCAAATAAATAAAATGACCGAAAAAAAATCAGGTACCAATATGAAATTTGAATTTTTGGCCTAAAGACGAAAATGCCCAACCCTCAAAATAGGTTGTAAAACCCATTGACGAAGCAGTATAACTCTCACTATGAAAGCTATAAATCTCATTATATGTTTTGTAAAATTCAGCGTGGAATTGTATTGTTTTTTACAGAAAAGTTGCCTAGTTCCTCAAAATAGATTGCAAAACCCATTGACGAAGTAGTAACTCTCACTATGAAAGTTATAAATCCCACTGTGTTTTGTAATAATAAGGGCATTTCGGTCTATAAACTAAAAATTAAAATTGCAAGTTGGTTCTTGATGCCTTCTTTATTATTTTGTTTATTTGGATGTTTTATTTATTTTTTTAAAATTTATATGGTATTTTGTGGTTATTTTTCTCATTAATTATATTAACAAATTTTCTTATTTATTCTTTTTAAGAAAAGAGTCACATTCAAGAAAGGGACAAACTGTTGCAGTGTTTGGCCTCACCCGCATTGGAAATATAAATGTCTAGGTGCTCTTCACGAACCGCCCCACTCTTCCATCAACGTCACCGCCATATTTATATGAGGGTTAAGGGGGATGACTGCGTCAAGTATTTTCTAAAATGCATCCTATATCTTAAAATACTATCGTTTATCTTATTTATAGCCTATAAATAATATCTTATAAATAAAATTGAAGGTAATATAATATATTTAGTATTATGAGGTATTTTTTAGATATATTTAACACTTTGAAATATTTTTTTATATTGGTACTGGATGCACAAAAATTTATTTTTGGGTGCTGGGCAAAAAAAAAAACCTTCAATTGCTAGATGTACTAAAAAATATTTTAAAATATTAGACAAATTTAAAAAAATATTTTAGAATTTGAATACACTACAAAATATTTTAGAATACTAAATTTATCTAAAAAAAATATTTTGGATTACCAGTGCACCTTATATCTCTTGATACAATGACAAGCCTATTCTTTTTCCCCAAACGAATTACTACAGTTTACAAGCATGTTTTATCTGTACACAAAAAGAAATTAATATAAATTTAATTTTATATATTAAAATGTTATACAAAAAATAATATTGATTTAAGAAATCAATAATGAAAAACTACTAAAAAAAACAGCAAGTTTTATTTGGCATTCCGAAGCTTTAAATAAAGCATGTTTGACCCTACAAAGCATGATCTCATTAAGGGGAAAAAAGATCGTACTGTTTCATTTTATGTTTGTAATTTAGGCAAAATAAGAGTCTCCCATTTGACTAGCAGCAATTCAGAAAAATTATTCATACACTCATTAAAAACACAAAACGTATTTTACAAAATTTATTCTTCCTACGAACTGACGTGTGAAAAAATTTATTGTTAAATTTACACCTTAACCCAAAAATAAATATTATCATGATATTTTCAAATAAAAATACCTGAACAATATATTTTTTATTTTAATTCTTGAAATAAAATAGTTTTATATGTTTAAAAAATTAAATAATAAATTGAAAAAATTCAAATGATACATGTTTAAAAATATATTTTTCATATATGTATGTTTAAGAAAATTGAAAGAAATATATTTCTCATACTTGTGGAGATGACTTGGTGAGATTGGCTGGAATGATGAGACGGCATGGTAAATGATACTAATTCATAATAGTGGGATAAGAATTTTTCTCCCTAAAAAGTGTTTGGATATCTTGAAAAGTGCTTCTCAAAAGTACTTTTCTGTAAATCGAAATAAACTCTCCTACATATTTATCTTGTAGATCGTGAAATCACTTCTGAAACCATGATTTGGTTTCTATCCAAACACCTCCAAAATCTCTTCCAACTCAAAGGAACAAAGTTGAGGAAAAATGTGGTGGTTCCATCCCTTATTTTTTTCCCTCTTTCTTTTCTTCTTTTCACATTTTCCCTCTCATTTAAATTTTCTTGTATTTTTTTTTCTTCTGTAACTTTTCTTACCATCCAAATAAAGGGTAACCATGGAAGAGAAAAACTTGTGAAGAGGGTATTGCCATTGCCACGATCACTTTTCATAGGCGTTGTAATATTTGTCTCTTACTTTTGTGTTTTATATGTTTGATGACAACAAATGCTGCGACAACCAATCAGCAAAAAAAGCACTCTTCCTGGCTTCCTCCAATAATTAGAACCCACTGTTCAAGTTCCCTCCCCATAAATTTCTGTGTCATTCCGTAATGCAGGTCATGTGGTAAATCACAAAGTGACAATATTTTAAAACAGTGTGCATTCGCCATTCTAATATTTTTATAGCACATTATTTAGCATATTAATTTTATTTTTTTGATGCAACTAACAACCTCATTTATTTGCTGGTAAAAAAAAAAACCTCATTTTATTTTTAATGATCTGGCATTCTAAATATTCGGATCATACCCACTGTCCTAAAATTAGAATACTAAATGTAACTAAAAAATGATATCAGAATACTGAGTATACTAAAAAAATAAGACCAAAATACAGGATGTATTAATAAAATAAGATCAGAATGTTAGATGCGTCAGGGAAAACATTAGGATATTGAATGTATATGGAAAATAAGATCGGGTTACCCAACTTATTTTGTGCAAAAATTATTTTATTCAATTTTTTATATTTTTAATTTTAATTTTGCTCTTAATCTGCAAGTTTTACCAACTTCACACTTCTTCTCTTTTCACGTCTTCCGCTTCAAAAAACAAGTTGAGTCACGACAAAGTTGAAGTAAACTGGGGTCAAATTAAAAAGTATGGCCGAGTCACGTCATTTAGTCAATTTTTCATGAAATTATAATTTCATGATTTACATAAAATTTTTTTCAAGAGCTTATTGCATGTCGGTGAAATTTTGACATAAAGCATGGTGATTGGTTAAAATGGTGAAAATGTTTTATACTTTTATTTATGAGATATATAATATCTATTATGTCTATGCAATTATTTTTCATTATCAATGGATATTATTATTGTTGTTAAACTTTTTAATCTTATCAATGGTCGAATATGATTTATTTTGCTGCACATAAGTATCCTCCCATTGCTGTCGTATTTGAGATATTGTTTGATGTTAAACGTGAGTACTTTTTTTAATAGAGATATAAATCTTGATTTGTTATATTATGAGAGATTAATCTTTTTTCATTAGGTCAAATTGGTCAAGTGTAATTTAAGAGAATGCTTAGGCTTAGCTATTTATTTATTTATCTTTTTTTATTAAAGCATAAGTATCCTCTAATAAGAGGCAATCCTATTCGAGACACTATTGGGTACTAAATATGAGTACATTTTTTAGTAGGGATTCGAATCTTAATTCATTATGTAATGAATGATTAGTCTCTTCCGCTAGACTCAATTTGTATTAGTTTAGGGTTAACTATTTAAAACCAATGTTTTAAAAGCCGGACCGGAGGTCGAACCAGAAAAATCAGTGAGTTATGGTTGAAACCGTTAGATTGGTTAAACCATTCAGTCGAACCGCTAATATAATAATTAAATAAAAATAATATTATATAAATATATAATAATGCATATATATAAGAATAAAACATCAAATTTTCAAAGAACACTATAATCTCTGAGATAGTTGACAAATTAAATTATAAAGTGATAAAATAATTTTTCATGATTTTAGATACAGGTATGATTAGTAATAAAAAATCAAAAGAATGAAATTAAAGATATAAAAAGTTAATTTTAAAAATACAGTAAATTTTTAATATTTATCCAGCAGATATGATGTGATCCCACAATTAATTCACTCAGCTCTCTTCAAAGTTAATATTAAAAAATTAAAAAATAAATAGTATAAGTGGCAAAAATAAATAGATAGAATATGTTATATGCACGTTTAACTCATCTACCTCTCTTCAAAGATAACATTGAAAAAAGAGGTGATACTATTAGGTATTAGCCTTCAAAACCGGTTCGCGGCTTGATCCTGGCTCGCGGCTCAATAGCCGGTTCTTGACGGCCCAATGCGGGCTAGCCCTTTGAACAATTTGACCGCTTAAGACGAGCCGTTCTTCTTCCCGGTTGACGATCCAACCTGTCTGGTCCGGCTCCAAAAACACTGTTTAAAACCCATACATCTAGAGCAAGAGGTTTCGGCCCATTTTAGTTTTGCTCTTGTGGCTGGGTCGTATAAGCCCATTGAACGGTTTCGCCAGAACGTTCAATTATTTTATGTGTGTGCATGTACTGTTGAGGGCCGTCCCATTAAGAGTCATACTGCTACTATTCTACCGTCTTCCTCCCATCGCTCTTAATCGAAAGACCTAGGGCTTTACCTTGCTTCACTGCAACTTGCTGAAGCCATGGATCCTCAACCTGAGCCTGTAAGCTACATCTGTGGGGGTATGTTAACTCTCCTAGTTTTCCATTTGTTTCTCAGTAAAGTTTTTTTGGTAAAAATACAGGGTGTGGCTGAGATTCTTTTATGCTTTTGCATTTGAACCTGTTTTTCTAAAATTTTTTTGTCTATTTTTAAAATTTGTTGGGTCTTGAGCCTTCGCTTTTTTTTTTTAATTTGTTTCCTGGACTTTTTGTAGATTGTGGGATGGAGAACACCCTTAAACCCGGCGACGTGATACAGTGCCGAGAATGCGGTTATCGGATTCTGTACAAAAAGCGTACTCGTCGCAGTAAGCTTCCGCCATCTCTGGACTTTCTATTGTTGTGTTATCTTTTTCTTACAGCCATTAGGTCCCGGGAAGCAAAAGCTCGAATTTTATTTTATATCCATGGCTGATATTCGTTACAATGTCACTCAAACATGCATGCCTGCCCACCTTACAGAGTGAAGAGAAATGCATACCCAATATATAATTTGTTGTTGTAATTCATTAATTGTTGAAGGAATTGAGTTATATATTCTACAGTATATACATATGCGTGGGTGCTAATTTTGTTGGAGTGGGACTTCTCTTTGGTTCTCTTTTTGTTTTTTTATGAATACTGTTGTTTGTTTAGAAAATATTACAAAGTGGCAGGTCTTTGTTGCTAGCCTCAGTTTTTAAGATCTGCTGGATCATCCGTAATTCTCACAAGACTCAAATTTGGTTTAATGTCCACTAAAAGGAAGAACAAAGAGACTCTAATTCATAACATTCAGTTGGCAAACATTATGATGTTATACATTTGTGCCCGTTTTAATAATTGAAATTTGGGGACTTGATGAGGGAAAATGGGGAAGGTATATAAGACCTTAAATGGCAAAAGGGAAGAACAACAGCGGTTCCGATTCATATGGGTTTGATCCTTGCTGCACCTCTTTCCTATTCCTACTCCCGGGATCTTGTGCTTCCTTTGAAACCAAATGCAAAAAGGGAAAAAAAAAGAAGTTATGATTGATTTGGATAAGACTCCCCCCACCCCCCCAAAAAAAAAAACAAAAAAACAAAAACGAGTTGGCAAATGCTGAAATGTTTTGCAGGCGCAGATCTTACCCTCAATATGAGTTGTGCCATTTGGGCCACTGCTTCTCGGTGGACTTAAGATATTAAGACTGGCATTTTGGTATACATATCATACACTGCGTCTGATTGTTAATGGGTGCTACCTCTGGTCCCTACTATAATGACGTTATGCATGTTTCATAATATAACATATGTTGTCTAAAATATTAATTTTTCCCACCTAGTATCCCTAACTAATTATAAATCTTTCTAACTAATTAGTCAAACATTTCTGCCTAATGAGTTTTAGTGAGGGTAACTTTGAGATTTTACAAGAAATAAATTTTTACTAACTTTATTAACTTATGTAAAGTAATTAATTTGAGCTTATAAAAAGGAGCTGAGGTAGTATGATATTACATCCAGAGGCCCTATAAATAGGTTTTTTATTTAGGGAAATCGGATGTACAATATCCACTTACCTGAAACTCAAGGGATAACCAGAACTGGCCTGTTTAGTGTTTTGGACTTGGCCTCCTTATGTATAGGTTTACATACATATTTAGCTCTCGAGTGATCAGACAAGGAGGGATATATTGATATAGAAATAACACTTGCCTTTGTCTTTGCCTTGAGTTTCCTTTTCAAGAATCACGGCTGATTACTATGGAATTGTTTAGCTTTAGCATTCATTTTTTCCCTAAGATGCAAGCTCGCTTAGAAGTTATTACAATGGAAGCCTTTAGGCTGTCCCTTTTTTCTAATATATTATGTAATGAATCATCTTTATACAGTATGTCTTCATATCTGATGAGTCTTTTACTTGTGCCAAAATGGTTAGGCTCAGAATATATTGCTTTGTACATTGGATCCCTTCTATTATTTCATTCGTTGGTAGATTTATATTTTGTTTAATATATTGTAAAATATACAAAATATGATATTTTGTCTCTTTTCTCACCCTCTTTTCCACCAAGTTTTCTGATCCAATGCATTTGGTATTAGTTTTTTCTGTTCAAACATGTAGCCTTGCATTGGGTACTACTACTAGATTTTGAGGTTAGCCATATAAAGATATTTTTTTTCTCGTCTTTATTTTTGGCACATATGCAGATATAACTTTGCTGATTCTATATTTTGCATCTCTTTCATGTGATATTATAATGTGTGAAGATAAATGCTAACTTTTCTCTATTGATTCAGCAGAGAATTTTCTGTGTATTAGCCCTTTGCTGTAGTTGTTGCAGAGATTCTGTTTTTCCTTGAAATTTCTGCATTAATTTGGGTTGTGGAAGTTTCTACTGATCAATTGATATTATCCAATTAGCTTAAAGCAATTCAACTGCGAGCAGTTTAAGGAACTGGCCCTGTTTTATACATTGAATTCATATTTATTTGGTTTAGATATAGTTCTTGTCTTGTGATTTAATGACCTCAAATATACTGGTTCCATTTACTCTGAGAGAAGATATGTTTTATATGAAGTATGAATATTACGGCAGATTCTGGTGTATTGCCTCCTTGAACCATAATTTTCAATCCTAGGCTAAAATTGTGATCTTTTCTAACTGTTGCCTATACGCGCACGTTATCTACAGTGCTCAGCCAAATTAATTATTTTGTGCAGTTGTTCAGTATGAAGCTCGCTGAAGCAAACTGTCGCACCATGGCTGGCAAATTGCTGGAAAAGTATCGCATCATGGTCTTGAAGATGGTTATCAGTATGCTGTCCATAAAATTGTGGAACAAACTGATACTTGAACTTTGTCGTTGACTCTGCTCTTGTGGTTGCATTTGTGTAATGATTGGGTATTACAAGTGCCATTTTGTGGGGACTTACATATGGTAAAAGAAATTGAACTGTGAAGTGTGTGGTTTTGTTCTAGATCTTATTTGTGCAAAAGTTAGCAGTACTTTCATAGTTTCGGAAAGCTTAGGTAAGAAGAAGCTAAATGGCGCCATAAGAGGATCAACGACTGGGCAACTTTCAATTTAGAAAAGTCAGAACATGCCCGTGTGCTCCGTTTGGATGAAAGTAATTTATTGGTTGTCTTCTAGTAATTCTAGGCAGATATTTAACCTGTGGCTAGGGAAGACCACGTTGTTTGACGTGGACCTGTCTGTGTGGGAGGCCAGCCCTGGAACATGAAAACTACAAATGGAATTTACGCCAAAGGATTCTCAAACAAGCAACAGAAGTTGATCAATGGAACAATAATGTTTTTTTGGACCAAAATGAATGGAACAATAATGAAATTCTTACCCCAGGCGCCACAAAACAGAGTGATCAAGTCTTGCTTAGCCTTATGTATTCACTCAGGAATACGGAAAGACGATTAATCTTATTAAGAAGAAAAGGACATCGTTAATCTGAATATTTCGACATTCATAAGACGTATTAAAGGGAGAAAGATTTTTAACTCGATTAGGGCCTTCAAATCTAGTCCAAAACCCTTATGGATGTGGATAGAATGGGTTGGGACGACATTTCAATGTTTTTTTCCTCGTTTAAATGCAACGATGATGTTATATGGCTTGATAATTTAGAGTAGGAAAGCCAAATTTGGGTTTATTGAAGTGGAGAATGGATGTTCGAATTTGGAGATGTGTTTATATATAGTATTTGATAGTGTTTTGAACAAGCTACCTTTAAGAAAAATTATATATATACCTCGTAAAAAATAATTTAGAATAGGAAAAATGACAAATATGGATCATAAAAATTTGTTACGACACTTTAATAGTTGATTTGCAAACAACATATTTTTATAAAAGTACTTAATTTGGGATTTTGTATTTTTCATTTTTTTGCCATTTTTTTTAAAAAATAACTGGTGTTCCTGTGAAAATAGTTTAAAGGCACAAATTTGTTTGGAAAATTTCCATTTAGAAGCGTTGAGCAATCATAAGTTTTCTTGGGTTCAATATTACCTTGGAAATTTACAATTGCAGCCCCCCACCCTTAAAAATGATAACAACTAATATTACGGTAGGAAACAAAATTGCTGTAATTTTAAACTTTCAGAATAAATTCAATGCAATACTCAAATCTAACTTTGTTATACATGAACTGTATATAAAAGACAATAATCATTCCGGTTATAACTATAGAACAAGGTTTTAAAGATTTCCTTAGTGTGAAATTGTATATAAAAGACACTTCTTTTAAAGCTTAAAAACAGCATAGAGTGATAGTGAGTAAGAAGAACATTGGGAAAATACCCATTAATATGTTTTCAAGATAAAATCAGAGAATAAAATAATCTGGATGGAGAAATGGAGAAAATGTGTGTGCGTGTGTGTGGGTGTTGGTAGTCATTAATCAATGTGAACACAGGAAGCGTGCGGAGAAGAAGACGTGAAGACGTGCAATGGATTGCTATTGGCCGGTCAAGTCAAACCCACAAGCGGCTCCTCCAAATCCATTTGTTCAAAATTTAATAATAAAATGAGTCACAATTGACTGGGGAGATATGATTCCTCTGAAGTAAGATTAAGGATTGAGATATCTTGAATTTAAAAAATATTTTTTAAAAATGAATATCAATTAAATTTGACAATACTTAAAATATAACCGCATAGATAAACTTCAAGAAAAATAATATATCTATACAACATAGTTAATTAGGATATTTGATAATCTCAACTTGATTAGTTGTCACTTGTCACACTAGAGGAGCATTACTTCCACAACAACCTAGCAACTTTTTATTATCCAATAATTATTAAAGCTTAAAAGAGTCTATGCTTAGTTGGCCAAAAAAAAAAAAAGGAGTCTATGCTTATGTACTAATCATAGCGGGTCCCATACACTTGGGCATTAATAGTAATCCTAATTCCTAAGTCAAAAGGGCAAATAATAGGTCACTAATTAGGATATTTTAGGCATCTCCCGTAATTATTAGGCCATCCTAACCCCTAAGTGGGTTCTGATTTTTTATATTTTTTTCAAAAAATTTAAGTATGTAGTATTAATATATTATTATTAAATATTAGTTGTCTAAGAATAATGTCCACATTAATTAATTAGTGTTCTAAAGTTGCATTATGTCCAACGTCATGCTTGCCTACTATATGACAGATAATCCATTATTGAATAGAATTTTAGTTGGCGTTGTCATGAAAGGTGCATTCACACTTCCATTCACTTTTAAGGAACCATAATTAATGAGTGCGAATTTGAAATGATGACGCTGGTCCCTTGTTTAGCGATTTGATTCTTCGCGAGAACTCAAGTTAATAAAAAAGAATACTTCTTCCATTTTATTTTTGAGGTGGAGAAAGAAAATATTTTTTATTTTAAATATAAATTATCTAATTAAATTTCTTATATAAATATATAATTGTATTCTTAATTTATTGTTTTACGGACTATTATTTTCTTGAACTTATTAGTTCATTAAATAAAGTTGGAAGGTGATTAAATTTTAAGATAAAATTAATGAGATTTATTTATTTTTGTTTTGTTGAAACACCTTGTAAATAAAATCAGATAATTTACAGAGATTAAAATATTTAGTTAAGTTAATTATTTGTAGTTGTTTATGTTAATTTTTTTAAATTTTTTTAATCAACTTCATTTAGTGCTGCCTCAATGGTCACACCAAAATAGAAGTGAATGGACCGGTGTTGGATGATTAATGGTGTGTTTAGATTAGCGGTAGTAAAACTGATTTTTATTCTATTTGATATTTACAAACGTGAGTTGGAGTAAAAGTCAATATAGTATGATTTATGTTTAAATTGACATTTAAAACAAGTCAGTTTAAAAAGTTGAAACATGTTTGGATTAATAATGAAAAGTAAGTTTAGATGTAAAAGACTGAAAAGGGCATGAGGTTTTGTATAAGATTCACTTAATTAATTTGAAAATATTAAGAATATACATAAGTATTTTAGAGAGATATTTTAGGAAGATAATGTAACATATAATATAATCAAGTAATTTATTTAGTTTTGTTAATCTATTCAAATAATAATATTAAAATATTTATCATTAAATTTTACAATTTTATTTTTAAAAAACTAAATTTAATTATATAATATTATTATATTTATTAAAAGAATAATAAATAATATAAATGTGCTGTTTACGGTTGGTAGGGAAAAAAAATAAACGTGTTGGACTACGAAGGGACACGAAGGTAAAAAGATTAGTGGGTCCCACTCACCGCAACACACCTAAAGGCAAAAGTAAGAAAAAGTTGCATTGAGATAAAAATCAATTTGAAGCTACAGTGCGGGGGAGAAAAACGCAATCCTAAACAAACTTTTTTCTTCAAATAACTGTCTAACCATGTTTCACGCTTTCCAGGACACGTTTTGTAGTTTAAATGTTAATTAATCCAAACATAGCTTAAATGAGTCGATGCGGCGGAGTTAGATTTGCGGGTATGGCTGCAGGCTATCCAAAGCACTACCAGCTATTGCAGAATTGTTTGGAATCATTACTTATATTGGTTCAAAGGCTACCAAAGGATTGATCTTCGCTCAGATTGTATGAAAGCTATGAATTGACCAGCAGAGATTGTGACAATGCTGACCCTTTTTGTGACATTATAAATGAAATTTAGTCTCTACTTCGTAAGGACCCAAAGGTCCTAACCAGTCATTTAGTTAGATGAGATAATTTTTTTGCCAAACAGATAGCTCAGCTTTCACACTTATTGAAGTTAATTGTTGTATCTTTGATCACTCTCTGCATTTTAAATTTTGAGGTGGAAGTTGATGATAGAAACTTTTTTATTTTTTGCATTCTTTATAACCCTCTTTTAAGATAATTAATTCAATTATTACTTTAAAAAACTTCATTTAGCATGTGCAGTGAATATAATTATTTTGAAAAAAAAAATATTCATTTGCCGAACAAAATGGATTGCAAAACATTTAAGTTTGAGACTCAAGAATTAAAAAAGAAAAAAGAAAATGGGATTTATTTGACTCGAATTTAAATCAATTGATGACATCAACGTCAATTGATTTCCTAAAAACTTATTTTATCATTATTTTTCTAGTATTCCATCCGGTAAGAAACTCACCTAATACAATATTATTACTTGACCCATAGGCAATTAAATATGATCTAATCATAGAATGCCCTTTTTTTTTTGTTTGCCAATGATCTAATCATAGAAAGTTAACAATAAGTAAAATAAAGTACCTTTCCCCTGAAGCAATCTACCTCCATTTCCTCCCACCTTCAACTGTTTTTCAAGGGGGGAAAAAACTAAAACCACCTTTTTCCTTTGCTTCTGCACAATCATGAACATCCAAATATTTATATTGAAAAGAGCAAAGTAAGCATTCATATGGCAATGGAGATAATAACAAAAGATAAATGCATGAATTTGGCACATGGCTAATTCCTTTTGGAGATAACCAGCAAAGAACACAACCGCAAATTTGAAAGACAATTTTAATTTTAATTTTTTTTAAAAAAAATTCTGAAAGTAAGAGAAAAGGAAGTAAATTTGACTATGGGTAATATATTACATTTAAATTTATGTTTTGGCATTTGGTCTTTTAAAATAATTACAATTTTTAGGATTTCTTTTATGTCTTTCGTTCTAACTTTTTTGTTTCCCAAAATAATAATAATAACAATTTTTACAAAATGCAATGTTAATTAATATCTATTTAAAATCTAAGATTTATAATAAAATGCATGATTTACGCAATAAAAAATGGAGCTAATCTTTCCAAATTTCTATAATATATTAGATCTTAGAAGCCTTCTTATTTAAAATATACAATGGAACTTATCTTTCCACACTATACCAAACCTCTATGTTGTGAAAGTCCAAAAAAGAAAAGTCTTCACACTAGTGGAGAATTCACTATGACCCGCCATGGCAATGCATAATATCCTACTCAAAAGAGCAGCTTCATTACATGTGAAAGGCTAAAAAAAAGAAGAAGCCAAAATATAATATTCTCAGCACCTCTTATGTTTTATATTTTTTTTAGCTTTACAAGCTGTAAGATGCATGATTTTATTATTGAATACTAATTGACCTGCGTATTCTATTTTTTCTTTATTTCAAATCCTTAACTCTAATTTAAGATATTTTTTCATCATGCCAAACTTACCCTTTTTGTGTAAAGATCCATCTCACTTTTAAAATTTTGTGTAAAGAAAATTAATTAATTTTAATTATTTGTATTAAAAACTGCTTTATTAAAGAAAAACCTCTTTAATATATGAAATCATAAAAAGAATTGAGGAGAAAAAATAATAAATTTAATAAATAAATTAATTAAGATCTTATATTTAGAATTAAAAAAAAATCTTCGTTAAACCTTATATTCAAGATAAAGGAGTATTTTTGAATATAAAGTTGAATTTATGAAGTGAAGTACAAAATAATTACGTGATAATAGGTCAAATTTTCCACATTCAGGCCCACAAAGGTCAAATTTTCCACATGATATGAGCAATTTCATGATCGCATTCAGATGCATAACGATTATTTCTTTTTAGATGCCTTTGGTACGAGCCATTTGGAGGGAAGTTGAAGGATTTTAATATTTTTTCTTGTTTGGTAACACGCAGATTTTAAGAAGGGAGGGAAAATTAAAATCTCCCTTTCTCAATCTCTCCTCCAAAAATAGGAGGATTTGAAAGGAAATGGTAATATTTTGTCATGTTATGATCATTACGCTTATATTTATTTTTAATATTCCTATACTATCCTAAATCCTTTGTTTTTTGTCTCCAGACGCTGCTCTCTCCTTTGTACGACCAAATATTTCATTTAAAGATGGAATACAGTACAAGTTGTGGCTGAACATTACTTCAGTTTTCTTTTTAATAATATTTAACGTTGTAGAGTATACTAGAATTCTGGTATAAATATTACTCAATAAATGTTATTTACAATTCTATTTTATTAAACATTCTATAAAATTTGAAAAAATAATCTTAAATAAAATAAGGGTAAAATTGTCAATGTCAAAATATTTTTTCCTTCCCTCCCCTCATAAACCAAACAAGATAATATTAAAATTCCTCTCCTCTCCTCCCATTCCCTCCTTTTTTATAAATCTAAATAAGGTAATATTTAAAATCTTTTCATTCTCCTTCTTTTCATTAAAATTCCTCCCTTCACTTTTCTCTCATTGAGCCAAACAAGAGAGCTTTAATTTTTTTGCTAGTTACTCATGGTGAAGAGAATTGTAGGTAACCATTTATAATTCAATGTTTGCATCATACTTTGCAAATGCATCGTTGAATATTAAAGTATAATTTCAATTTATCATTAATTTAAATCATTATCACAAATTTCATGAGTATTTTATTTTTTAAAATAAATAAATCGTCCCTTTGTGTGTAAACGGCAACTTTGCTTACTATTTGACTTTCATTGACAAAAAAATTAATAACAAAATTAAAAATATCTTTAAAAAATTAGGTGTGGTCAAAAGTCAAACTCCGGCTCGTCTGACTTGGCCGAAATCAATTCCTTCTCCTTAATGATGGGCGATATTGTAGATTTTTAGTTGCTTGTTTTGACTTTTAAGAAATTAACGTCTCTAGAGTTTTGTTAAATTTCTATGAAATTCATATCGTTTAATTATTTTAATTTGAATTATTATTTTTAATTTTTAGATAACCTTCTTAGATTTTACTATCTCCTGTCTTTAATATAAGAGCTTGTTTGATTTTTATTTTGGTTCTAAATATAAGACTCTAATCCTCTTTGTCTCTTATATTTATCTTTTTTTTAAGGTAGTCCTTATAATAATGGTAGTAGTTTTAACTAATATATTTGATTTATAAAGATATTTTAGAAAATATAACATTTATTTATTACAAATAACTGACTAATTAGTTTTCTTAATATATTCAAATTAGTCAACTAGCTTTTATATTAAGAACTAGAGGTAGTGTATTATTTTTTATTCGACAGATCATTTAGAAAGAAGTAAGGTTAATTATTTTGAACTAAATAAATAATTTATTTTTCAGAGTTAAATTTTAAAATATTAAAAATTAACGAATTTATTTGATAAAAAGTACTATTTTTTTTTGTAATATTCTTTCTCTAAATGTATCTTCGTTTAACATTCAACTACCGGGTGTTAATAATTGATTTATTATTAAATACACCTTTTTAATAACGATAAAAAAGAAAATTATAATAAATACTTCAAAAGGTAGGTTGTTGTTTTTTTATCTCTGGCAAAAAAAAAAAGTTTGTTCTTTTAATCAATAAAATATTTCGAAATTTTCTCATAAAAACGACTGAGAGATTATTTCGTATTGAATTGTAATAGATATAATAATAATAGTAGTAATAATAATTATAATACTACCACCACCACCTCCGGTCCTAATTATTAATTATTAATGGTGGCAAAAGTATGCGTTACCCAGTGACGAAAATACTGGCACAGCACGTTGTTCCGTTTCTAAAGCCGAAAACGTTTACGCAAGCTGGAGACTGGCTGGGATCAAATGCGATTCTACTTTGAAGAATCTAATCCAAACAGGGTATCGTTTTCAAGATTCTTTGCATCTCTGACTCTCATTCCCACGGCCAAAAAAAGGTCGGCACTTTCATACTCTGCCTTTTTTTTTTTTGAATAAATAAAAAAAAAATCAGAACTTTTCCCGTATAAAGAGGCCAGGTTAGTGACAGAACACTCGCATGGGTTTAAGGGCCATTCTGGTTCTGGGTTCATCGTTATCAGTATCATCACCCCAAACTACGCGTTCTCCAGAACACTGTAGATTCTGGTATGAATAGCTAATTTATCATGTTGAGAAATGCATTTCTCTGATTATATATTCTGCTTGTGGGACCATTTCTGCTTGTGAAAACCATACCTTTCAGCGGATTCAAGTGGAAATTCTCTGAGATTTTGCTTCTTAATATCCTGATGTGCTTTTTAACTATTCTTGCTTCGGATCCTGTTAGAAGTTGTCTTGGGTTGTAAGAGTGATTTGCAATTAAATTTCAATTCTGAACTCCTGAAGGAGGTTAAGAATTGATACACAGCTAAACATGAGAAACAAATGGATTATTTTAGGTTTCGGCTAGAGTGGCTCCAGAGAAGTCATTTTTCTTTAAACAAGGACCACTTCGTTCTAGTCATTTCTAGTTTGGTCGCTTGATTTTCACCATATCATTGTATTTTTTAGAAGACTGGGTGAATAATTAATAATCTCCTTGCTTTTTCCTATATAGTATTTTGATTCCTGTGCGGCACGATTGCAAGTGAATACCTCATCTGCGCAAATTACCTGGTGCGTGCCAATTCTGAATAACAATGGCAGAGGATGAAGTTTATACAAAAGATGGAACTGTAGATTTCCGCGGAAATCCAGCAAATAAGAAGAAAACTGGGACCTGGAAGGCCTGTCCCTTTATTTTAGGTAACTATGGTGTGGTGTTATTGGAATGCAATATTTGATATTCTGAGATCCTTAAAGTTTTATGCTTCAATTAATTAACAGGAAATGAATGTTGTGAGAGATTGGCATACTATGGGATGAGCACAAATCTGGTGCTTTATTTTAAGAAGAGGCTGCATGAGCATAGTGCTACTGCTTCCAAGAACGTCTCAGATTGGAGTGGGACATGCTATATCACACCATTGATTGGAGCATTTTTGGCTGATGCCTATCTGGGGAGATATTGGACTATTGCTAGTTTCTCCATAATCTACGTTATTGTGAGTATGGTTTCTCCAGTACTGTACTTGATTACTTAAGCATAGGTTTGTCTCAAATATGGTTTTTCCATAATCTGGCGCTAATGCTTTGTCTCAAAGATGGTTTCTCCGCTGCTGCCGATTCGAGGTTGAAATTTTTAGCTTTGATATTGATCACTTAAGCATCACATATGCATATAACTAACTCAGGATGAAGAAAACTAACTATTGGCTTCTGTAATAAGGTTAATTACGTGTTCAAACTTGTAAAAAGTTAATAATAAAATGGGCGCATTTTCTCATATGAATATGTGGTAAGCAGAATTGTTTATGGGTTATGAATGGTACGATGCAGATATATATTTCATATTGATATTGATTCTATCTTCTTGCTTTAGACAGCTAAAAAAGATTCCCCTATGTACACAGGGAATGACACTCTTGACATTGTCTGCATCAGTCCCTGGCATAAAGCCAACCTGTCATGGTGAAGACAATTGTCATGCTACTGATGCACAGAGCGCAGTGTGCTTCGTAGCACTCTACCTCATAGCTCTTGGCACTGGTGGAATTAAACCTTGTGTGTCATCATATGGAGCAGATCAGTTTGATGACGCTGATGAGGTTGAGAAGGAACACAAGAGTTCTTTCTTCAATTGGTTCTATTTCTCAATTAATATTGGTGCTCTTATTGCTTCTTCTTTACTGGTTTGGGTGCAAGATAATGTGGGTTGGGGATGGGGTTTCGGAATTCCTGCAGTGACCATGGCAATAGCTGTGGTGAGTTTCTTTTCAGGAACTAGATTGTACCGAAACCAGAAGCCTGGAGGCAGCCCCCTCACGCGAATCTGTCAAGTCATTGCTGCATCCATAAGAAAGTACAAAGTACAAGTGCCTGAAGACAAGTCTCTTTTATATGAGATAGCAGATACAGAATCTGTTATCCAAGGAAGCCGCAAGCTTGATCACTCGAAAGGATTAAGGTAAACCAATCAAAATGAACTTTGTAATTGATTAGTGGGTTCATTATCAGGATTTCTAATAAGAGTATAATTAGTGGATTTTTTTTTTAACAACTCAATGACACGTGATTATGTGCTGATCTGCCAACAAAAAAAGAAAAAACTTCCATATATCTTATTTTTTGTTGGACAACATGAAAAACAAACCCAAGAGTCTTTACCTAAGTCTATCAATTGATTATTTAATGTTTTCTGTTTGTTGATTTGTAAAACATAGGGAAATAGTGATATAGTCAGCTTTCATGCCACCTCAGGTGCTGTTACTGAAATTTGGATGAGTATTGTCATTTGTTTTGTGTTAGCTTCATTGATAAAAAAAAAAGTATTAAAGAACAGAATATGACTATCCAATGTGTTTCTTGGCTTACGTGGTATATATTCACTTTTGTTGGATGTCTCAGCTTCTTTGACAAAGCAGCTGTGCCAGAGCAATCAGATAGTGTGAAGAGCCCAGCAAACCCTTGGAGACTTTGCACTGTGACTCAAGTGGAAGAGCTGAAAGCTATCATAAGACTGCTTCCTGTATGGGCCACTGGTATCATCTTTGCTACTGTCTATGGTCAGATGAGCACCTTATTTGTGTTGCAAGGGGCAACAATGGATCCTCATTTTGGCAAATCCTCCTTTAAGATCCCACCAGCATCTCTTTCAATCTTTGACACCATTAGCGTAATCTTTTGGGTCCCAGTGTATGATCAGATTATTGTGCCAGTTGCTCGAAAGTTCACTGGACACAAAAGCGGAATAACTCAGCTTCAAAGAATGGGCATTGGCCTCTTCATATCCATATTTTCCATGCTCTCAGCCGGAGTTCTGGAGCTCGTAAGACTTAGAATGGTGAGACGCCACAATTACTATGAACTCAACCAGATTCCCCTGTCGATCTTCTGGCAGGTTCCCCAGTATTTTATCATAGGGTGTGCAGAAGTCTTCACATTCATTGGTCAGCTGGAGTTCTTCTATGAGCAAGCACCTGATGCCATGAGAAGCTTGTGTTCTGCTCTCTCATTGCTCACTGTCGCACTTGGACAATACCTGAGCTCGCTCCTAGTGACGATTGTCACGAATATCAGTACCAAAAATGGCAGTCCTGGATGGATACCTGACAATCTGAACTATGGTCATATCGACTATTTCTTCTGGTTATTGGCTGTGCTAAGTGTTCTGAATTTGGTAGCTTTCCTGCTGGTGGCAAGGTTGTATAAATATAAAAGACCGGTTGGTCCTCTTCGCTGAAAACTGGGTTAAAAGTGCAGAGGCAAATAAGTTTGGGAACAAAAGTCCTGCTTTAGTATAGGAATGATAGTGTCCATATGAATAAGATTCTCTGAGGATTTGTTCTGTTATTTCAGTGTTTAGAAGTATGGCTTTGTTTCATTTTCGCTTTGTTTCAGTGTTCTGTAAGGCTGAAACAAAATTATCCATCTGATTTGAGTACTGGAGTAACAAAATATCGTTGAAGCATCCTGCTCATGTTAGACCAAAATTAGGGTTGGTGTCAAGATTGAATTATGTTCCTCTGTCCATTAGTATTTTATCCTCCAGTGTATGTGAGAAAGCTCATGCAAATTCATAGATTAGTTTTCAAAATGCTGCATGAATGGAACTGCGAGACTAACATTGAGTACGATATGTGTTATGATTTCTTTAAAAGTTTTTATCATAACTTTAGGCCCATTTGATTTTCTACAGCGGGAGAGATCGTATTGTAAAAGCATTTACTACCTCTGGTGCTAAGTATAAAATTTAGTCTATAATATAAATTGCATTACAAATCATATCTTATATTTAGAACTAGAGGTAGCGCATGATATCTTTTTGTGTTCCGAATATTTAGGATTAGAGGTAGTATATGATATCTTTTTGTGTTCGGATTGCTCCATAAGCATCATTTTTTATGGAAAAGTAAAATCACTTGCCACAGTTCAAATCATACAAAACGAAAAAAATAAATATTAATTTTTAAAGGGATAGATACAAACTAATTAAAGTGGTATATACAACTTTTCATATGTAAATAAGCCATTATGATATTAGGTTTTGTAAAACTAAAATAACAAATAGGGAAAATCACAAGTAAAGGCCTCCCGAATTACCAAAATTACGCAGAGGTTACCTGAATAAATAAAATTACCATGAGAGATCCAGTCCCATATTGTAAATATAAAATCTTAGTGAAATGTCTGAAATGCTCCTAAACCAAATGACAAGTTGACTATAAGAAATGACAAATTCATTTTAATGAATGACAACTTCAATAGATCAAATCACAATTTGGTTGAAAGTATGTCAAATAACAAGTTGACTATAAGAAATAATAAGTTTACTTTAGCAAATGACAACTTCAAGAGATCAAATCACAACTTGGCTAAGAGGCATTTCAGACATTTCGCTAAGATTTCATATTTGTAATATGAGATTGGATCCTTCATGGTAATTTTACTTGTTCAGGAGACTTCTGTGTAATTTTGATAATTTGAAGGCCTTTATTTGTCATTTTTCCTAACAAATAACTTACCCTTATCAGTTTATCATTATGTTAGAATAATTTCATTATTATGAATGGATTAGCGTTAATCAATGTCAAATTAACCACAAAAAATTTCCTATTCCTAATACTAAGCAATTTTTCATATTATATATTATAGCACTTTATTTGAAATGCATTGAGTGTAATTGAATAGATCATATTAAATAAAAACTAATTTCAATGCAATCTTTGTAACAAAAATTTAAGTTGTCTTTGAAACAGTGCTAGCAGTACTATAGTTTTACAGTAACCCAAAATGTTTAAATCAACAAGTTATTTATTAGTATGACAATATTACCCCAGAAATTTGCATTCCGGCATTTCCTTGGCAATTCCCCTGCATGCAGGTATTTATTATTATTATTATTGCCTTTAATAATAATCGATTTAGAGAGTGTTCGAAGGAGTGATTTTAGTGTTTAAGAAAAATTTTGTCTTGATTTAATTAAAATTATTAAAAAAAAACTGCTGTTAAGTAGTTGTTTTTTAACATTACTGCCTTCAACGAGGTGCCACCTACCCAAATTGACGGTACTGAAGTGAAGACGGAGAAGGCGAAGGAATTGCTGCAGCCTGCAAGTCACCTCTGAGGAATCGCAATCCCTGTCACACCAACTTCCTCCTCTCACGCCTCACCCAACATTCTGTTTATGCCGGCAGTTCATCCTCGGAGGCATCCCAGTGGATCAAGTCGAACCCAGTCTCGTTGTTTGTACCTTCAAAGTCCCTCCCCGTCTCACTGTAACATGCCTCATCCTTCGATTCTTCCTTCATAGATTTCTGTTTTCTTATCCCTTTTTTTTTTTTTTCAAACTATTCTACTCTTTCATAATGCATTTCTCGCATTCATAATTTTTGCTGATTTACCACATTGGAAAATGATCATTCATTTGATTGTTAGACTCAGTTCAGTGGTTTTAGTTCTCAATAGGAGTGTTTAGGCTGGATTTGTGTTCTTTAGTGACTAATTGCTACTGTGGATATGCGATAATTCGTGTTGTTCTCTGCAATTTTATTTGTTACTTTTGCTTCTTGGTAGGAAAAGTTGCCGATATAATGGGGAAATCATTCAGAATAATGAGTAATCTCCTAATCCTTAATGAATTTTGGCTGTAGGTACAAGTCTCTTATGGGACAGGAGTTACTGCTTTTGCAATTTTATTTTATTTTTTGGGTTCCCTGAAATTATTTTATGAAAATATTTGAGAATCTGAAACATATTGGGCTCGCTTCTACAGGACAGAACTGGGAAGTTGGCTAACGCCTAACGGTGCAATAGCTAACCCTGTAGATGAACTTGGAGGTGCCGTAGCTCATTTGGAAGGTCTCCCCTTGGATGTTTCTGTTGACATGTCCATTTCTTATCTCTCAAATGCCCATGTTAATGCAAGAATTTGCTGGAAACTTACTTTTGGTATATGTGCCTTTCAATTTGAGGTCAGGTTTTACTCTCTTTCTATCGTAGTTATGTTGTGCTAGTGAAACTGAAATTGGGGAGAGTATGCAAGAGGAGGAAGAGTAAGAGGCTTAAAGGGAAAATCTGTGAAAAGTTCTGTTTGGAAGTTTGATTTGAATTACAGGGGTAGTCACTAATGGCCTAAGCTTATAGCGAGATTGACCCGCAAAGGACCTGAATTTGAGTACCAGATGGGGGAAGAGTAGGATATTTAAATGTATCAAATTATGCAAAATTTCTTGGTACATGATAATTTTTCACCCCAACTTCACTCCTACCCAGCATACCCTATGCAGCTATGCTAGTCCCTAACTTTTTCAATCTGGATCCTTAACATTTATGCATTCCAGGAGAGAGATATATCAGAATGTAGCAGTGATGTAGGACAAGGGAAAAGAGGGAGAGGGAGAAGGAGTAGGAGGGGAATAGGAGAAGAACGGAGGAATTAATGAGCAAAAATGTCTGACAAATGAGGAAGCCCTAAGTTATTCATAAAGCCTAGATACAAATTATAGAATTAATAATTAATAGGTTAAACTAATGTAACTAAGATAAAATCCTAATTCAAAATAAAATAAAGAAAGTCTTGTATAAAATAAACCCTAAACTCTCTTATCCCTATCTTAAGTTTTCAATTTTCCATCAAGTGGTGTTTGGATCCTTATCTGATTTTCGTACCCATGATTTTGTTTCTATCACTCCCAATATACTACGTGTATTTACTAATGTAAATGTAGAAAAACCACATTGTTGTCAATCAAAAAAGAAAAAAAAAGCCAAAAGAAAAAGAAAAAAAGAAAAAGCACATTGTTTTTAGATTGTTTAAGTGATCCACCTGACGACTGTGAATGTTAACTTGTTCTACGTTTCCTGTATAGATATGCTATTAACTCTTTCTTTGATATTTCTGTCGGTAGGGATTTGTGCATCACTATGAGTTCTTGCTGTAATTGTTTGCTTTATCTTAGTCTTGGCTTTTTGCACCTACTCTGTTATGAGGTTTTAAGCCCTCATTTCTAGTCATTCCTTCTGCTACACGCACCGACAATTATTTTATTGATATGAATCTTCATGTGGAGGTTGCCAGACATAGTTTAGCGTGTTTTAATGTAGTGATCATATGCGTGCGTTAACTGTTGCACGATGAACTAGACATGACTTCTAGGCTCTTGGGACGGAAAGGAGGTTATTCTGGAACAGTAGTTCACTTAAAAAATAAAGCAACTGGAGAATTAATAGCAGAAGGTCGTCATTCACTATTCGGAAGACATGCGAGCAAAATGTAGTTCTCTTGTGGTCTGGTAAATGCATGTGTGTATATATATATATTTTTTGACCTTTGATATGTTCTGAAAGAGTACATGGGGGGAGGCTTTTATACACTGAAGATAAAAGTTAGAAATTTTTCTCCCCGTGAATTATAGGTTTGTTTAGTTCCTTTGAGCATGAGCATATACTTAAATTATTGTAACCCACGCTTATATTTCCTCCGTCACATCCTATAAGAACTCAAAGTGTATCAAATTGATGATTTTATATATATTTTTTTAAAATTGTCTCTCTTTAGTGTTTGATCCAGTTTTCTTTTATGTATCGTCGGGATGTAGTTTTTTTTTTTTTTTAACATTTTAAACATGTATAAATTTGGAGTTCTTATTCATGAATTAATCCAAGAGATATTAAAAAAAATCTCTAATCTTGAACTAAACTCATCCTTCAACACATAATCATATACACAGATTAATTACTCTAATTAGAATATACACATGTAATATACATATATACCCAACAAAAAAGAACAAAAAAAAAATAGTAAGTTGAGATTATATTGTCACTTTCTACTCAAAGTTTAAATGAACAATAATATTGTGAAACTCTAGTAATCCATTCAAAGAGTTTAAGACCCAAAGAGGAAAAATTCAGATTCAATACACGACTAGCAGAAGTTAATATATGAGCAAGCACAACAACCTTATCATTGAGGAGGCCACTTGTCATTAAACTAGTTTTTCATAAGAGTGCTCATTCATCTTTGAGTATTAAACTTTTCTTCGTACAACAGTACCTACATTAGGTGCCCCATTTTAATTTATTTTCTTCAATTTATTTGGCCCCCTCTTAGATGGTGACCTCCTGTGACAAAATTGACCCATCCTAATTAATTTTTTTAGTTAATATTAACAACTCAGGTAAAGTGATGATATAGTCCAATCTTTATCATAGCGCTTTTCAGAAATGGCCTGGACAATCACGATAAAAAAACTCAGATAAACAGCAAGCTAGCTAGTAGGAGAGCAAATAAACGACCCTTAGATACATGCAACTAAGAAATGTTGCCAATGATTATCAAATGAGTCATCCAAGAAACACACAATTTTCAATTACATTATTAGAAAAAAGACATTTAACGATACAAAATAACGGCGGTTAAGAAGAAAAATGACGTAGAAAAAAAGGCGGTGGTATTTTTGAAAATAAGTGAATTGACGCTTCACTTTCTACAGTGGTTATTAAGAAAACCGCCTGGAAAGTGCTTTTAATGGCAGTTAAATAAAGAACTTCCGTTAAAAGTTCTTTCCATGGTGGTTTTCTTAATAACCGTCATAGAAAGTTTTAAAATAAACAGCAATAGGGTTCAGTTGTACTCATTTTCACAGTTTCATATCCGTACGCTGTGGTCCCCCTCTGTCCCACAACCAACAAATTGCTATTACTAGCCATTCCCCCTCTTTCTCGCCTTTTAAACTCTTTCATTTTACTTGTGATGTCTTATCGCCGTCCACCGCTGTTTCAACACTCATCTTCTCGCATTTGAATAGTCTCTGCTGAGTGAGTATCCTCTTCTTTCATTCTTTTCAATTTTTCTTGATTTGTTAGATGTTTTGACCATAAAAATATATTGTATTTTAAATGGGTTTGTTAGTTTTATATTATGGTTGTCTTGCATTGTTGATTGTGTGTTTTTTATGTGCTTGAGGTGTTGATTGGTGGCATTTGGTGTGAGAAAACCTCAATTCCTTCCTATATATGGCATTAGAAAAATGTTTAAATGTTTGAAGTTGATTAGTTTTGAAGTTTTTGATTTTTTTAATAATTTTTTGATATTTATTTCGAATTTTTTTGGTAATAAACTTAAGAATTTAGTAATAAATAATCTGTTTAGTGTTTTATAAATTTCTTTTTTCCATTATGAACTTTGATTGATGATAAAGTGTTGTTTAAAATTTCATTGTAAATGGATATCATTTGTATCCCCGTTTTGGATTCAGAAGTTTTAGCTTTAAGAATATTTATTCATTGAATTTGTTTGAAATTGAATTTTTATTTTTATTTTATTTGTTATATTTCTTCAAATTTATCCTGTTTTTAATCTGTTTATTATATTGTTAAGTTAGTTTGGTTGACTGATTGATATGTTTATTTTTGGAATAATTTAGGATTTGTTATAGGAAAAATTAGAATGGGGAACCTAAAGGGAATAATATTTTTATAAAAACTTACTTCTTTAAGTATGTGTTTTAATTTATTTTTACAAAAAGCTAAATTTTATACACAAACCTATTTTTATTTTTTTTCTATAACTTTAAATTAGAAACAAGTGTTTGAAAAGAAATTATATTAAATTAATTTAATATTTTTATAAAAATTTATGCATGTTGAAATATGTTATGATGAATAGTTTTAATTTTAATTAAAATAATTTTTGTTTAACTATTTTACAGAACTTATAGATATTTGTTTGATTTTATATTTTTATTAATATTTTCGTTCATTCACTGTATATAACAATTTTTTTTTAGAAATTACTTAATCTAATTTTTAAAAGTAATTATATATTTTATTTTTTATTATAATATATTTAATAAGACAAACATGGTTGAGAAAAAAATAGAGTTAAAGAATTTGTCCTCATCTTATTGGTTGAAGAAAATTTTATTTTTGATTAAAAATTTTGAGTGCATTTTGTTTCTAATTTAGTGTTTGTATATTTAATTTTTTTATTTATGGTCCTTTTAAATAATTACAATTTTTTAGATTCTTTATAATAAATAACTTTTTCTTGGTCCTTCATTTTAATTTTCCCTTTGTTATATATTTAAGGGGAAATTCTATCAAATTTTTTATTTTTAAAAAAGAGACATTCTCTTTAATTTATGATTAAGTGTTAGTCAATTTTAATTTATTAGCTAACATTTAATCATTTTATTATTTCAATATTTGAATTAAGGAGTTAACTAGAATTGAGCTTGACAACTATGCTCATTAACTCGATAGAAAAATAGATCATAATTAGATGAAAGCTAAGAGAATTATCAAAGAATATGAGGATAGGGTTGAAAGGTTTTTTAAGTTTGTTCAGAAAAATACCTCTAGTAAAAGAGATGGATTGTATTATTGTCCTTGTGTCAAATGTTTAATGTCACATCCAGCATTATGATAATTAGAGATAAGAAATATTCTCAAATTATTGAGGATTAAAAATAATAAGGAAAAATCAAAGGATTTTGGTGAAAAATAATTACAGTAATTTTTCAAGCCAATTATAGGAAATTGACTAATTAAGGAAAATTGGTCAAATGTAAATAAGGAAAAATATTTTTGAGCCTTGAAAAATTAAAGAAAAATGAGGATAATATCTTTTGAGAGTTATATGAAATTATAAAGTTGGTTTTATGACCAAATTACCCTTAGAGAAATTATGAGAGAATTAAAGGGTGATTTAGGCTAATTAAGGGATTTTATTTGGAAAATTCCAAATAAATATTTTTAAGGGGAATAAAATTCCAAGAAAATTCCTATGAGATCCTAAGGAATTATAAGGAATTATGGAATTAAATGGAGACCCTCAAGTGCCCAAGAGTTTTCCAAATAATGATGAAAAGTGAAAAAATCCCTAAAGAGAAGGAAATTAATTTTCCTTTTTATTTAAATATTAGGAAATTAATTTTGAGACAAAGAGGGAAATTTGGGAAGATAATAATGAGGAGAATAAATTAAGGATCTGACAGAAAATAATTACAGAGTCTAAGCTACTGTAATTATAGAAAAGAAGTTAAACTCAGAGCCTAAAGTATACTGATAAAGCAAGATTGGTGTCTTGCAAATCCAAGGGATCCTAATGAGCCAAGTGTCAAGCTCTTGAAGGAGAAGATTTGAATTAGCCAAGTGTCATTCCATGAATGGAGAGGATTTTGACTTTAGTAAATAATTTTATTTGGAATTATGTTAATTAAGAGAGAGGAATCAAGACTTAGTAGGGTAATGACACTTGGATTATCATTAAAGAAGGTGGTTGAGATATTTTGAGCCAATAATCAGCTCATCCCTCCCCCATTTTCAGATGTCCATTTCGTCCAAAAGAGAGAGCAAGAGAAAAGAGAGAGCTTGAGAGGAAACAAGAAGAAAAGGAGGCACCTTTGGTCATTCAAGCAAGCTTTCAAGGTAGATCTTGGTACTAGAGGTGTTCTTACTTTGTTTTCTTTCATTTTTATGGTTTAAAATCTGTCTCTTCCCTCTCTTGTGGCTGGCCTAACTGGTTGTTAAAAAAAGGGGAAAGGAGTTTTGATTATTACATTTGCTAAGACATAACAACACAAGCTAGATCCTAGTGTTTGCAAGTGAGTTTAAGTTGCTTTAAAGCATTTTTTCATAGTTGTTGTTGTGAGTGATCATTTCGGCCAAGAGGTAAACTGAACCCTAGGATGAGTTTTTCATTGTTTTAAGGCTTCCATGATGCTTAAAATGAGGAATGGTGTAGGGTAAACCAAAGGAAACAAGTGTTGGAAGCTTTAAAAGCAAAGTTGTGATTTTTGGTTAAAAATCCCTAGTGGTTCGGTCAACATGAAACTGAAGGAGGCCATTTTATTTTGCTAGATCTGAGCATATATTTGAGTTCTACATGAAAAACCATGTAGGGTTAGGTCAAGGTGTAATTTTTAGGGTTAAAGAGAACCAAATCCAAAAAGTAGTGAACTAAGGTTGAAGCTTTATGGTTCAAGAGTTGTTTTAATTTGTGTTCTTGCTTTTTCATGGTTGAAAAATGATTATGGCTGCCCTTTTTGTTGGATCACATGGTTAGGGTTTGATATTTGTCAAGGGAAAGAGGAGAAGGAAGAAAAGCTAAGACTTTTGGAGTAAGGTAGTAAGTTAAACCTAGCTACTACCACTAACTAGCATTGTTGATTATTGTATGGTTAATTACTATTATTGTAGTTGAGCTTTCTTGATTGTTATGTGGCTGCTCTTTATAGTATCTTGCTTTGGCCTTTGCGTGTTTGAGTTTGCCAAATGATAAGCATGTTAGTTCACCAATAGTAGCTAATATAATCATGCATAATAATGATGCTTGCTTGGTGTTATAGTTGGTTAATTTGCTACTGGGATTTTCAAAAATCTCATCCCCCAAAAATAATGTAACATTTTAGGACCTGAATCCTCCAAGGGGAAGCTGTAGATTGAAGGCTAATTTGTGGGGTTTAGCCACAAAATTCGTGAGCTCATTTTGGTTATGTAAATATTAAACTAACAGTGCTGGAATCACACTGACACTGACTAGTTCACGCGACTTTTTGATTATGTTCCGGAATGCGTTAAATCCTGAAATTTGGTATGATGAAAGATAACGTCCTGAGCTTCAATTTGATAGATAATACGTTAAAAATGGCCCAGTATACGATTTAGAATGATTTTTCAAAGTTAAAGGTCAGAATCTGGGAATCAGGGTTTTTTGACAAATGGACAGTGTTGGTTTTCTCAAAAACCTGACACTTTCTCATAAGGAATTGGATAATGAAATTATTTTTCCTTGAAAGAGGACTTAAAGAGCTTTAATTAGAATTTTGAATCACCCCAATTGGATTTTTGTAGAATAAGTTATGAATTTTTGAAGTTGGGCTAGAAAAACTGAATTTTTACCCGATGAACAGTAAAAACCTGAAAATTAGCGTTTTTATAGGAAAAAGTGAGCCCAAGACCATCCAATGTGATCTAAAATGATTTTGAAAGGAACCTAAGTCAACATAATAGTAAGGTGTGACACTTAAGCAATAGTTGGTGGATTATTTTTGAGATAAAAGAGCATCTTATCTGTGATGAGATAAATTTGAGGTATACAAATTGGATATGGCATGAAAAAAATTAGAAAGACTATACTGTCGGGAAAGGAGAAGGTTGTGAATCAAGACTTTGGTGATATAATTTCGGATATGTTTTGTGACATAAGGTCTGAATCATCTACACAGTTCTCTCCCACTTTTGAAACTTTGTGTAGTGATGCAAAGACGCCTTTATACCTAGGGTGTAAAGATGATTACACAATGTTGACAACCGTGTTGAAATTGATGAACTTGAGGGCAAGAAATGGTTGGACTGATGCTACTTTCACGGAATTACTTGAATTGCTGAGTGATATTCTTCTAAAAGGGAATTCACTTGCAAAACGAATGTATGAGGCAAAGAAAATTTTGTGTCCAATGGGTTTGGAATATGAGAAGATACATACGTGCCTTAAGGACTATATATTGACTAGAAATGAGTATGAAGGGTTGAATAAATGCCCTAAATATGGGACTTCAAAATGCAAAGTTAAGAAAGATAATGGTCATTATAATGAGACTTGTTACAAAGCCATTAACGAAGAAGGCAACAGGGAAGAAGGCGACAAAGAGCACATTATCAGATCTTATACTCCTGCTTCTTCCTGGTGACGTTGCGCTTATATATTCCAGTATGGCGGTTCTTCATTCCGTGGTGGCAAACATAGAGAAACCCCTTACTTTCAAGATGCTGTTGGGGATTGTGGGTTCAGATGTAACATATGACTTTATCATTGATAAGAAGGAACTCGTTCAGTTTCTCAACTTTGAGGAGCTGGATATAGTCTTCATGCAACTGGCCATTTTGTAAGTTATGATATCATTTTCTTATTTCATGTTATAATTATACATGTCCTAATGTTTCTTATTTGAACAACAGGCACTTTACTCAAATATGTTAGCATAGAGGATTTGAAGGAACATATGGCTTTATGTGTCTTCAAATGGTGTAGAAAATAGTTAATACTGTGGAAGCAAGGTCGATCTACATGATGACCACAATGACTCATACGAGAAAGCAAATATATTTTGCACCTTATGTGAAAGGGTAAGTATATTATTTTATTTGAGATGCACAAGTTGTATGCATAGGATTATAATTAACATGGTTCTTATTTTGCAGTTATCATTGGACCCTAATTGTTTGTGCCCCTTTCAATAACAGAGTCTACTGGTTCTATTTCCTCTGTGGAAGTCAAACCAAAGAAACCAGAGATGTCATCGACACGTTAGTTCATGTTTATATATTTATTACGTGTGAAGTTTATAAAAATATGCTCTAATATCATTTTTTAATTGTTGATAGGGCTTTTCATAGTTTCAATGTTGTGGCCAAGAAGCAAAATAGACAACCACCAACATGAATTCTCCCACAAGTATGTTGTTTTGAGCTAAATATATACCTTTAAATCTTTTTCAATAACTAAAGTTGCTATTTATAATCAAAGTCTAATATTCAATTTTATATTTTATTTTGTTAGTACCGTTGTCAACAAGGGAGTGTTGAATATGGATATTATGTCATTAGCTACATGAATGACATCATTGAGACATGGGTGGCTCAAAAATTAGACGAGGTAAAGATAAGTTACATTGCATGTAATTCTTCTATTCTTTTCATATTTTTGATCAAGTTGGCTATGTTATTCTTGATTTACAAGTATTTCAAAATATTGCGCCATATCACATGGATGAAATCAACTTGATGAGGGACACTCTATCAATAACATTGCTACAGAATTTTGAAAATTTCAAATGGTTAGGTTATTCCTCACAAAATTTATTGTTAGATTTTTTTTTCTCTTATTTTCTCCCCATACATGTTTCTTAGTTTTATTCTACGGACAGAATTTAGTGAGCTCCCTTTCACATGTTACTATTCTTTGTTTCATTGTTTCCCTTGTACTTTGCTTCTCTACTTTAATAAGCTTTGTGCCTATGTTAAAATAAATTTCAATGCTTGCTGTATGTATATATTAACTAACTAGTTGATTATTTGTTCACATGGTCATCTTGAAATTGTTCTGCATATTGTGCACTGCCTAGATTTTAAATTGTTTTGTAAACTACAAGGAGGTAAAAAGAAATTCATGCAGATTTAAAAAAAATTTAAGTTTTTAGTGGTGGTTATTTATATAACTGACGTTAAAACAATTTATCATGACAGTTATTAATGAAATTGTCGTGTAAACTTGACTTTCCACGGTGATTTTATTAATAACCGCTGTGGAAAGTCAATTTTTTATGGTGGTTTGCAACCGCCATTTTTTATTTATCTTTCGACATCGATTATATCCACTTCGCCTCTAAAACTGTGGTGAAAATCCCTAAATAACCCCTGTAAAAAGCCTTTTTTCTGGTAGTGTTACCAATTCCACCATCTGTTAGTTCATCTATATATGTGTATATGATTCTCTCCTTTTCATATGGGGGAGTTTTGACTTGATGGTGGGTCTATGACTACATAACATACTAGTAATATATAGAGGCATTCTTAGGTAAGGTTCCGATACGTTCAATTTTAGTGGATAATTTGATGAATGCCCCTTTCTCTCTCTAACCTCATGTCAAGTTTTGTTATTCATTAATTAGTATACTAACCGCCTCGTTGAATCCCCCTTATGTTGTTCTCAACCATCTTGACTAATGGTTCTTGAATCTACGATGCTTAGATTTTTCCTTCCCTTAAGCTTCCTTAGCATATGCTTCCTTTGACATCAATTTTTTTGTTGAAAAAAAAAAAACTGATTGACAGTAAGTAGGTAATATATACACTACCTGATGAAGATAAAGCTAATGATAAAGCATGACGAATCAGATTAGGGAGATCAAATTAGGAACTATAAAATCATTGAGGAACCATTTATGATCTTAGCATTAGTAAACCGATTCATGTTCGTGATGCTAGCAATCTTCCAAATCCACTAGAATTTGTGAATAGAAGAAGATTAAAAAATTGTTAATGAAAACTGGAGAAACGAGGATAGAATTGATCTTACTAGTGATTGAAGATGAACAGACTAACCGAAAGCAACGGTGTGAGCGATGGCGTGAGTGACAAAGTGAGCGTGCACAAGAAAGACTATAGAGATCAAGAGCTGGGAGGAGATGAGATGCAAAAATGGGAGGGGTAATTTTGTCTTAACATTATTGTAATATGGGTATTTTTTGTCTTTTGTGTCTTTTAATCCCAGGATCAGAGGGCGTTACTGGGGGGGAGGTAGGATTGTATAATCCTACGAATGTGGTAATCTTCAATCCATTGTACCAAACATGACAATTTCACCCAATCTTTGCTCCAATCCCATTCCCTTCCCCCCAATCCTACTTACCAAACATAGCCTATAGTCTTTTCTTCAGCCCAACTTGAGCCATCTTAAACTTTTTAAAATAAAGGCAAATCAGCCGTTTCATTTTACAACTCCCACAACATGTAATTGATCGATTGAAATTCTTATGAATTGAAAGGTCGCATCACTGCAACGACACTATTGTGGAACGGCTACTTTGAGCTTCTATTAATATTGTTCTTACACTTGCTTACTTTGAGAAAGGACTAGGGGTAATATTTGAATAAATATGCTGATGTGGCCTAGTTTTCTATGTATTATATAGTCAAAGAGTTAGGGCTACAAGAAGGAAAAAATAATCTTAGTCCTACACATGTAAAGAGATTGGTAAGCTATAGCTGTAAAGTTAAAATACAAAACAAGCATTCAGCACAACATTAACTATGTGCTTCAACATTCTGCCTCAAATGAAAGGGTGTCCAAAACAGTTCGAGTTTGTTCCTCTGATGCAAAAACTAAGAGTGAGACAAAGCTTTGGTAAAACAATCTGTACATTAATGAGATGAAGGGATGTATTAAACGTCGATTAGTCGTGATGATATTAGATCCCTAATGAAGTGCATATCTATCTCAATATGTTTGCTTCGTGCATGTTGAACCCGAATTTGCAGCCAATGCTTGATTGCTCAGATTGTGACACCAGATCATGGATGGTTATCTAAGAGTTAATCTAAGTTCAAATAGCAGAGAGCTCAACCAACTAATTTTAGCAGCTCTATCTGCTAGAGCTCGATACTCTGATTCTATACTGGATCAAGCTACAACTCATTGTTTTCTAGAGGCCTAAGATACAAGTATTCCACCTAAATATACACAAATACCAGTAGTAGATTCTCCATCATCTATGTTAGCTACCGAATTTGCATCAGTGAAGGCCATTAAATGTAGAGATTTAAATGGTTTTATGTGAAGCCCCAGCTGATAGGTGCCCTTGAGATAACAAAATATTCTCTTCACTCCTTAGAAGTGTACATCTGTAGGATTTTCCATGATCTGACTAAGTTTGTTCACCAAAAAGGATATGTCTGGACAAGTTGTAGTTAGATATTGAAGAGAACCAATAGCTCTCTGATATAAAGAAGGATCTTTCATAGTTTCACCATCTTGAGTAGAGAATTGTCTACTAGTTACCATGGGAGTTGGCACTGGAGCATAGTTAAACATACTGAATTTCTTCAAAATATCTAAGGTATATTTACCTTGATTTAGCACTATCCTAGATTTATCTTTGAAAATCTCAAGACTGAGGAAATAATAAGCAGGGCCGAGTTCCTTTAGAGAGAAAGTACTATTCAATCCAAAGATAAAGGACTTCAAATAGCTTGGATTATTGCTAGTGATCAAAATATCATCTACATAGATTAACACAAATACTGTGAGTCCTTGTGTAAGGAGAAAGAATAACGAGGTGTCACTCCTAGCATTTTGAAAACCCTATCTCATTAGAGTGAATCTAAGTTGATCAAACCAAGCACGAGGAGCTTGCTTCAAACCATAGATTGCTTTTACCAATTTGCATACATGATTCAGCTGGCGAGGATCTTGAAATCCTTCAGGTTGAGGCATATATACATCTTCTTGCAAAAATCCATTAAGGAAAGCATTATTCACATCTAGCTGTTTGATTTCCCAATTGAATGTAATAGCAATGGTAAGAATAATTTGAATTGTTATAGGTTTAGTAACAAGGCTAAACATCTCACTATAGTCTATTCCAGGAGCTTGTTGGAACCCTTTTGCTACCAATCTTGCTTTGTGCTTTAAAATCAAACCATTGGCCTTATACTTTGTCCTAAAAATCCACTTATTATCAACTAGTTTCTGTGTACCATCAAAGGGAACGAGAACCCATGTTTGATTTCTCTCAACGCATCAAACTCTTCAGCCATAGCTCTTTTCCAGTGAGGGATGCGATAAAGCTACTAAAACACAATGAGGTTCTGTCACTTTGTTATCTTCTCCTTCTAATAAGCCCACAAATGGATGTCTATGCTTGTGTATACCATCTTTTGCTCTTGTAACCATAAGATGGATGTTGAGTTGAGTTTGGGCTTGTGTTTGATACTCCTGATGAGTTGAACTTGAGCCAGAATCTTGGTGGGTTGAATTTTGAAACCCATGATGTGGATTACTGAAGTGATGGATGGGCCGAAGAGTGATTGGCAGTAGTAGGATTCGGTGTCAAAAAAAAAAAGTTGAGCTTGTGAATTAGAATTTGATTCTAAGATAGTTGTTGAGTTGTGGTCAACACTATTTATGTGAGAAATTATCATAGGAATAATGTGTTCCTCTTTATTGACGACAGCTCTCTTGTTGAAAAATCATCAGCACATAGGAATTTTTAGAATAAAAAACTACATGCCTTGAGATATAAATTTTGCTCATTTGACTCAAGCACTTGAATCCTTTCTGTTGTGATGCGGGTCCCAGATATACACATAATTGATTGTGATTGGAATTTATGATCATTGTAAGATTTAAGACACAGGTAGTAAGCACATCCAAATGGTTGTAGATTGGTATAGTCTGGCTCTGTTTTGTATAATTTAAACAGGGGAGTTGAATCATCAAGCATTGGAGTTGGTAGTTTGTTGATCAAATGCACTGCAACTTGGAAGGCATCTACCCAATAGATAAGGGGTAGTTTCGCTTGGGCCAAGAGTGTCAGACCCATTTCAACTACATGTCTATGTTCCTCTCGGTCCACTTATTTTGAGGAGACATGTAAGGACAGGTGTAGCGCATCATTATTCTAGCTTCCTATGCAATTATAATGGGTTTGTATTTGAGCCATTATTGCACTGGAACATTTTAATGGTGGTGCTGAAATGGTTTTTGACTTGTACTCTGAATATTTTAGATGCATTTATCTTTCAAACAAATCTCAGAGTTACAATAATTGAAGGAAGTGGAACCAATTCCGATTGTTTTAGTTCTTTCACTAGTACAAGTTAGAAGATCTGACTTACCCACAAGAGTTACACTATCCAGTTGTTTAGCATTAGGGGTCACATGGTAAGATTCTCCATTATGCATGTGCCAGGATGGGTCAGTTACTATTTGAGGTCCAACATAGTATGCTTGCAGAGTGAAAACAATATTGTTCTAACAATACTCAGATGGAGGTATAAAAGAGCGATCATACATGTGAAAACACTCAGCCATAGTGTGACAGGAACGTTCACAAAAGTAGCAAAAGTGGCATCCACCATTGTTTCTGTTGGAAGCAGGCTTAAGTCTCAAGCCCACTTAACCCTAATTTACTCTTCTACCTTAGTGCAGCAGCCGCAAGATTTCACTCTAATATTCTTTTAATTAGTTTTTATTGTTGCATTATCTTAGGGATATCGGATTATTATTTTCGGTTTTATCTCTTATTATTTTATTTAGATAGATACGATATGATATGGGAAACTCTCCCTCTCCTATATGTATCGGTTTCTTGAATGAAATAAATATACATCACTCACTGCGTTTTCACATGGTATCAGAGCGGCGTCCTCCTTGTCATTCAAGTTAGCACTGATCGGCCAAACCAGAGCCTTAACTACCGTCAGGGACGAAAACCAGTCACCGCCGGAGACAAAAAAGGGTCAAGAAGGATGGCAGACTCTAGGAAGGGTGCGAACCAAACCATTACAGCTGGTTTCGCATTCGACTCCTCCTTGCAAATCATGATTTCCCATAAATTGAATGGGAACAATTATCTTCAATGGTCAAGAAACGTCCTTATGTTCGTACGCGGTAAGGACAAGGAGAGATATCTCATCTGGAATCCTAAGCCTCCAACCACCGACAGCCCGCAGTATTCAACCTGGTGTGCAGAAGACAATTTAGTAATGACTTGGCTAGTTCACTCAATGACTACAGAAATCAGTGAGAACTACCTACTTGCTACTTTTGCTAGAGAAATTTGGGAATCAGCAAAGCGTGCATACTCTGTCCGAGAAAATACAGCAGCCATTTGTCAGGTCAAGCGACAATTATGAAACCTGACTCAAGGAGAGAAATCTGTGACGCAATACTTCAATGCTCTTATGCGCTCGTGGCAGCAAATAGATTTGTATGAGGTTCACCAATGGACGTGTCAAAAGGATGAGGTATATTTTAAACAATATATTGAACGTGAACGCTGTCATGATTTTCTACTTGGATTGTCTGATGTGTATGAAGATGTTCGTGGGAGAATTATGGGGATTAAACCTTTCCCATCTCTAGATGACGCCTTTAACATGATTAAATATGAGGAAAGTCGCAAGGCACTAATTCAGGGTCCTTTGAATGTTGCTCCTCTGCCAACAGTTGAAACCTCAGCTATGGTAACTCGTAGCAATTCAAAGGGCTACCAAAAAGGGACAAAAAGGTGTGATCATTGTAACAAAAACGGTCATACACGTGATTTCTGCTGGAAACTTCATGGTAAGCCTACAAACATGAAGCAACGACCAAAGGGAGATAGAGACAGCAAGGGTATGATGACTAGCAGTGCTACAGACAGTGACATGCTGAACCCTGATGAACTCACTATTCTGCGCAAAATTCTTGATAAGTATTCTCAAGAGAAACCTAGTGGAACAACAACTCCATTGGTTACTTTAGCCCACGTAAGTACTGCATTTTTCTCAGCATTCAAAATTCATTCAAAGAACACATGGGTAGTCGATTCGGGGGCTGCAGACCATGTTACAGGTTTTAAAGAATTATTCATCGAATTTACAACTTATTCAGAACATCCACGGGTTCAGGTTGCAAATAATACTTATGCAAAGGTTATGGGTTCAGGCACTATTGTTGTTTCAGCAAACATAACCTTATCTAATGTGCTCTATGTGCCAGACATTAAGTGTAATTTACTGTCTGTAAAATGTATAGCCTATCAACTAAAGTGTCTTGCTATCTTTGACCAATTTCACTGTGATTTTCAGGACTTGGCTTTGGGGAAGGTGATTGGCAAGGCTAAGGAGTGTAATGGGCTCTATTATCTACAAGACAACTCAACCACTAAAGGGTCTGTGGCAAATTCCATCTCAGCTTTTACTTCTGTCTCCTCTATGTCTCACGAAGACACTATGTTGTGGCATTCTAGACTAGGTCATCCAAACTTTGATTATGTGAAAATTTTGTTTCCCAATTCTGTGAATAAAGATTTTACATTTCATTGTGACACTTGTCAATTTGCCAAGCAAACCCGAAATTCTTATCTACCTAATCCTTATACACCTACCCAACCTTTTGCCCTCATCCATAGTGATGTTTGGGGCCCATCTAAGGTTGAAACTAATTCAAAGGCTAAATGGTTTGTTACTTTTATTGATGATCACACTCGGTTCACATGGCTTTTTTAATAAAAGAAAAATATGAAGTTTTCACTATTTTAAAAAATTTATGCCTTTATCCAAACTCAATTTCAAACTCCATTAAAGTTCTTTGAAGTGACAATGGGAAAGAATATATCAATTCAAATTTTCAATCTTTTCTCATTGAAAAAGGCATACATCATCAAACATCATGTGTACATACCCCTCAACAAAACGGAGTGGCAGAGAGGAAAAACAGACATCTGTTGGAAGTGGCAAGAGCTCTTTTACTTGACAAAAATGTTCCAAATAATTTTTAGGGAGATGCTATTCTGACTACTACCTATCTCATTAATAGGTTGCCTTCAAAAATTTTACAATTTCAGACGCCTCTACAAAATTTTTTGGACCATTTTCCTCATTCTCACCTTATTAACCCACTACAAACACCTGTCTTTGGTTGTGTAGCATTTGTTTTTGATGATAGTGGTGGAAAATTAGATCCTAGGTCTATCAAATGTATTTTTCTAGGTTATTCCCCTGCTAAAAAGGGATATAAATGCTACTCTCCAGCCACTAAACGTATGTATGTCACTATGAATGTTAAATTTGTTGAGTCTCTACCATTCTACCCCACCCCAAATTACCCATTCAGGGGGAGAGTGATAGTGAATGTTATTTGTGCTCCTGAGGGTGGTCATTTAAGTAAAAGGCAGCAAACACAGCAAACAAATATCCCTATGGTTGGGTTCCCTCATTACCCACTATCTCAGATCTTGATACTGGTCCTATCTCTACACCTCCAGCATCTATTTCTACACACTCCAACATCTATTCCTACACCTCCAGCAGTAGAACACTCAGATCCAGATCCTGAAATACAGATTCCTGAACCAAACATACCCCGAACCAAACAGAATTGACATCTACTCTTCCTCATAGTCTTGGTCTAGAATCACAAGTAAATGAACAAAGGGAGAATCAGATAGGACAGACGAGAGACCGTGAAGATTCCATTACACTTCCAAGGCCAAGTCATGAACTCAACTCGAGGCTAATCCTGGAGATCTTTAGTGGCCAATTGCTCTAAGGAAAGGGAAAAGGAGTTGTACTAGACATTCGATAAAAAGGTATGTATCCTATATAAACTCACTCCTACATTTAAGCTTTTGTGACAGCTGTGGATAATGAGGAGATACCTAGAACATTTAATGATGCTATGACTAATCCACGTTGGAAATTAGCTATTGAGGAAGAATTAAATGCTCTAGCTAAGAACCAAATGTGAGAAATTGTTGATCTCTACCTCGAGAGTCTGTTGTGGGAAGCAAATGGGTGTTTTACTAAAAATATAATCCTGATGGGAGTACTAATAAGTATAAGGCTAGACTAGTTGCAAGAGGCTTTACTCAAACCTATGGCATTGACTACCAGGAAACCTTTGCCCCAGTTGCCAAATTTAATACTATAAATGTGTTGTTATCTCTTGCTGTAGATCTAGATTGGCCGGTGCCACCCAATTAGATGTTAAAAATGCATTCCTAAATGGGGACTTGGAAGAACAAGTGTACATGGAAATACCCTTAGGGCTATGGAGCTTAGAACGTGCAACCAAGCCATGTAGGCTTTGCAAGTCTCTATATGGGTTGAAACAGTCACTTAGAGCCTAGTTTGGAAGGTTTACCCGTGCAGTCAAAGGGTTTGGATACCAACAGTGTCAGGCAATCATACCTTGTTTGTTAAACACTCTAACCAAAAATGATCGTGTAATTGTATATGTGGATGATATAGTATTAACAGGTAATGATGTTGAGGAAATTGCAGAATTGAAGAAAAATTGGCTACAGAATTTGAGATTAAGGATCTTGGAAATCTGAGGTACTTCCTTGGTTTGGAAATAGCTAGATCACCAAAGGGTATTAGTGTGTCTCAAAGAAAATATACCCTAGATCTACTAAAGGAAACTGGGATGCTAGGGCAAGA
>NW_021634204.1:0-49606 GCF_004799145.2 Neltuma alba | reverse complement strand
TTTGAAAGGAAGGAGGAGGTTAGGACATCAAACCATGGAAGTGAAATATCTATGGTGATGTGGCACATTGATGTGTGGACACGTGGCATAAGCAAGTTAACAAGTGACATGGCGACTCTGGTAGCACTGTCAGTAGTGACATGCGGCATCGATGGCTAGCTAGAGTGATAGTAATGGGGGTGGTGCTTGATGGTGGTCCTATTTTTTCGGTGACACTTTCAGTGGCAACTCATTCAGCAGCAAATTTCAGTGACAGTAGCTGTTTTCAGCGGGACTTTTTGACGCTGAAAGTCAATTTTTTTTGTAGTGTTAGTAGCTCTTATATTAAAGACTGAAGGTAGTATATATTACATCCAGTCCTCATTAATATAAGAACTAGTTGACTAATTTGAATAGATTAAGAAAGTTTATTAAATTAGTTATTTGTAATAAATAACTATTGTATTTCCTAAAATACCCTTGCTAATCAAGTGTATTAGCTTTAACATTTAACGAAACATTTAATATGTGTAACTACTATAAGGACTATCTTAAAAAAAATGAATAAATAGGAGAGACAAAATGGATTGGGATCTTATACTAAGGATCAAAAGTAGTACCCACACTCTCACACTGTGATATAGGGTCCAGTCGCGCCCTTTCCTAAAGCTTTTCTTTTAATCATCATCAATTTGATGTGGTTTAGGGGAAAAAAAGAAAATCATACATTTATCCATGCCATTTTGCTAATTAGGCATCCAAACCAACAAGAGATTCAAACTTGAATACGCAATAATGCCGCAACGATCATAATCAAAGAAGAATCATGTGTGTGTGTGTGTGTGATTCACTAGAATACGCGGATCACAATAACTAAGGACGCAGTCTGAGGAATTAATACCACATTATTCTTAGGCACTACTGTAGGAAAGGCTTTTAACGTCGAGGGAGGGAAGTGAAGTCCGGCAATGTAGTAATGAGACTTAGCACACTCTGTTAATGTGTCACAATTTGGCTTAGGTGAGCCAGATGACTTTGAGGGGAGGCAGCTACTGTATTTTGTCTTAGGAGGACATGCAACCGCTGCTCTATTTTCATTTTGGGCTCCTCCCGTGACGGTGTCCTTCATTGCCGTACTCATCAGAGACACAATGGGATCAGCTTCTACGGACAATCTGGCCTTCATAAGATCTTCGATGTAATTATTGTTATTGTTACCACGACATGTTGGCCGCCATCTCCTCAATATTCTTCCATGGATCTGATCCAGACGCGAAACCCTGGAGATGAATGAACAAGCTCATCGTGGTGAGTAGAAAGGGAAGCATTTGGGGCATCCCTATTTTCTCATTTTCTTCTGTTCTGCTTCCTTTGTTTTCTGCACTGATCTTGTCTTTATATATAGAGAGAGAGAGAGATCGATGCTGAGAAAATAAGATGGAACCATTAATTATTATTATATAATTGTTACCTGTGAGAGATGTATATGGAGAATATACAATAATAACTACATGAGAAAACAGGATCAAATCAATAACCTTCTACTTATGAATCTGGATCCTGGATCCTCTTAGAATCCTTCTTCTCTTTTCTTCCCTAAATCTCGTATCCACTGCTAGATCAAGTAATAGATGGTTCAAATTTAATATTTTAAAAAGCAGATGTCCACCTTCTTTCTCCTTTATGCAATGTTACAATGAGTTTTATAAAGCATGAAATTTGAACCATTCATTATTTATCCAAAGGTGGAGATTAGATTCTGAGAAGAAAAGAAGAAAAGAAGGATTCTGAGAGGATCCAGACCTTCTACTTATAATGGAGTTTTTATGCCACTAACCGAGTTAATTAAAATATTTTAAGCTTCTCTTTGCTCCCCCCAAAAAACCAAAAAAAAAAAAAGGAAACATGAAGAAATGAATTTAAAGACTATCCTAATGGTACAAGATGCGAAAAACTTTGATGGCCAATTAAGTCATAACATTTCTTAATTCAAAAATACACTAAGAAATGCCAAAATATATTAGAATACTAGGGTGCATCAATGCACTTCGGTGCTTCGTCCCTGTTTTTCACCCTCTTATTACTTATAATTTACTAATAAGCTTTATCATTAATGACTCTCTTTAACTATGTTCCTCGTTCGGTGCTTTAAGTGGGATTGTTGAATTGATTTTGGTGACTGATGCAAGTTTGGAAGCCACACGTTCATACATTCAATTCGTTGGAGGCTCCAATATGACCCTATCTCAATATCCAAAGCGCACAATCATTAATTCGCACCATATGTCAAGTATTATATTATAAGAGGATTTCTACTGTGTCTATTGTCCTAATTTACAGCACTTGCTATAACTTGCACTTTTTTACGATTCATAATTTAAGTTACTTCTAACTAATTTACTGAAATTAAGAAATGATAGTTATTAACTCGTTAAAGTTATCTTAAATTGAGAATATTTTTCAACTTTGTTCATATTAAATAAGGTTTGAAGGAAGAAGAAAACAGAAAAAATACAAAAGCATGAATCACAAAGTAAAATTGGCAAATAAGTATCAATTACTCTGCAAGTAACTTACATTGTAAATAAAGGATTCAATCTTCAACACATACAGAGAAAAAAATTACGCAGAAGATTATATATACAAATATATATATAGAGAGAGAGAGAGAGAGTTTGATAATTTGAAAAGGTGAGAAAACACTTTGGCTGCGAAAATAAGCACAAAGTAGGAGGTACCACAAACTCCTAGTGTTATTTGTTTGAATAATTGTGGATTAGCACTTAGGGGGTGTTTGCAAACTCTCAAAATCACTTTTGAAAATCACTTTTCTGCAAAACAAGGCAAATTCTTTCATATATTTATTTCGTAAATTGTAAAGACACTTTTGAAACCATGATTTGATTTCCATCCAAATATCCCCTTAAGTGGGTTGCATATGCTCTGTTGACAACCATCATCATATATGACATTTCATGGATATACCAAGGTAATTAACGCAAACATTTCGTAAATTCATTACTAAGTCCATGAGGTTGACTTGCAAAGCTAAGAATGAGTTAAATGTTAAAATTCAATTTTTTTTTTTAAAAAAGTTTACGCATAAATTAAGAAGTTTGAATTTTAAATCATAAAGATTTATTTGTAAATCTTCGAATGTAAATATTAAAATATTAATATTGTAAGAGGTTGATTTGTAAATCTATGAAATTTTAACTTGTAAATCTTTAATATTTGACTTGTGAATCTTTTTAAAAATTTTGCCAATCAACACCAGGGTTGACCACTTAACGGCCGTCACTGGTGACTTGTCAATGCCGTTTAAGACTGAGTTCTTCTTATCCATTTATAGGAAAAATTAATTATAACCAAGTCAGTATTTTAATTTCACAAATTTTGCAAGACTTATGAAAAACTCTCTTAATTGGGACCTATTCATAATTTTCTCTTTTATAATAGTTAGCAACCGTAGAATATGCGTCATTTTACAGATTCAAGAGAACTATCTGTTATTTTCTTCTTCCTGGCGCCCTATACAATAAATCACCATATTTCTCTCATGCCTTACAATTTCTTAAAGGTTAAAATGGAAATTTCTCCTGAAAGTTTTCATTCAAAAATACTAGACACCTGAAAGTTTTTTTGAATGTAAATTTTCTTTGAAAAATTTAAAATCATAGCAAGATTGCCTCCTAATACTAAAAAATTAGACTATAAATTGTGGTTAGTGTTTTTAATAGCAAATGACAATCTTGCTACGATTTTAAACTTACAAGATAAATTTGTATCTTAACCTATTTATCAATGCAAATCTCTCTAACCTTATATTTGGAGAGGGAAAATTGGGGGGGATGAATATTAGGAGAGAAAAATCTTTTTAAAAAAAGTAAATTTTTTCCTTTCATCCCGTCTAATATCTTCCTCGTTGGTTAAGTGGGTTTGTTGAACTGATCTTTTTTGTTGACAAAACAAGTTTTGGACCACATTAATTATATTATGTCAAAACTCCAATATGAACATGTGTGGGTGTCATCTAAAATCTAAGCATAAAATATATATTTGCAATGTCATCATCCAAGATGTAAGTGGATCATGACATGTGTTTGTAGTGCTAATTTTAGTAATTACTCCCTCTACTTTTTATTATAAGAATTTTTAATTTTTTTTCCTAAATATCCTTTGATTTGATATTCTCTCATTAATTAACTAAACAATCTCATTTAATTAATGAATTTTATTGAGGATAATTTAAAAATTAACAAACATGAATTACTTTTAACTGACATTTCTAAATATACGGAAATTTGTTAACAATGGATCAGACGATGGAATAATTTGATAACTTAATCTTGCATCATTTAATGTTAACTTCTTATTCAATCCAACATATGTCAAAGCAGCTATATACATGTTGGACAAGAGGACATCTTAAGACTGGCTTGCTACATAGCTAAATACTACACTTTTTATGTTTAGCAAGGCATGACTAAACATGTTTATATATACTGGTTCTGTTTGTGAGGTAGAGAGACGTCTCTTTTTGATCATATTTACAAGTCACTCATGTAATTTTTAACATAGGTATATTAGTTTGTCTTTTACTTATTATAGTTTAGATAGTTATTTCTTTAAAAAGATGTATTTATTAAACAGGGGTAAAATGAAAAGTTGTTATATTTAAGAAAAAATTAATGCAATTTAAATTTTTTTATATGTGACACATACTGAAAATGCCCAATAAATAAAACTAGATGAGTAATATGGAGTCTAGAAATGTTAGTAATAACTTTTGAATAATATAGCTCACGATATATTTATATTCTAGTTTACTTTTGGTGCAATCTATTTTGTTTAGAAAAAAGAAAAAGGGAAAAAAGAACAAATACCTTTCGGCCAAGGCCGAATAGAATAACTCATTTGCTAGCTTATTTACATTTCTTCAAAGGCCAAGTCCTACCTCCGGTTCTTCATATAAGTTCAATAATTAGTTAAAAATTCAACTTAATCTTTAATATAAAATTCCTATTCATTTTGTTTCTGACATTTATTCACTTCTTCTCAAATAATCTTTGTAGGAATTAAACATGTTAAATAATTTCTATTAAGGGGCAACTCCAATATATATAATTAACTAATTTAACTAATTTTTTTATTTTTTTTAAATTAATTATCTCACTTTAGTGTTAAAAAACGGGAGCTCATTTTCTGTCAGTCTGTGAATGGTCATCTTGTTCCATATCACTATTGGACCCACTCATGACACTGATTCTCAGAATTGCTTTATCATTCAAAAATTACATTTTAATTAAAAAGAACCTAGTAGTAAATTCACATAGTCACATAAATAGTTATAATTAAAATAACTTAGTCAATTTAGTTATTTTCAATTTCAAGATATAATGTCATTAGATTGAAGCGGCTTACAAATTTTAATATAGTTCAAACTTATGATAACCATCAGAGTTACATGAATGGATTCAATTAATATACTGCGTTTAATTCTTAATATAAAACTTAGCTGACTAATTTATAAAAATTTAAAAAATTAACTTAGTTATTTGTAGTAAATAAATATTTTTTCTAAAATGTTCTTACTAATCTTGTACGTTTGAATTATAAATTAATAATAACTCTTTAATATTTGTAATTACAATAAAATTACTTAAGAAAAAAATGAATAAATAATAAAGACAAATTGAATTGAAATTTTATATTTAAAATCAAATTAAAATTAAAATAACTCTTATATTAAAAAGAGGTCCCACCATCATTTCTTGGGGCACACCTAAAGGATGATCTCGAAAAGTCAGCCCGTGTCTGGAAACTGTAGGAAGTTGGCACACATAAAATGCAAAATAGCATAGGAACATCCGCTGCAATGGATGGATTATTTAGCACAAATATAAAACAGACATTTTGCCATGGAAAGGAAAAATAGGAGCTGAACTTATCATTTTATTCCAGAAGGACGATGTTTCCAAACCAGAAAATGAAGTGCACATTTTATCCGGATCTATCTCGCATGCCAAAAAATGAACCACTCACCCAACCCTGCTTTTCATTGCCTGCAGAAACAGGAAAAAATAAGAAAAAGGACAAGAAAGCTAACTCTCTTCTGTTCTGAGCCTCTTAAGAGCTTGTTCAGAATCCTCACTGTAGTAGTCGACTGCTGAGCATGGCATTGATTGGGTGTTCACAAATTGGCTCCCATGATCCTGAACAAACAACATTGGCCACTGTCAAGATGAATTTAAAAGGTAAAAATTATCAAACAGCACGAGGTCAGCATTATTCCGACTGATAACAATCAAAACACAATGGGTTGACATGATCCATTGGCCAAAACCAAGGATATTGGAAGCTTTTCCATCTTTCTGTTCTTTTTCATATATTATCCAAGGTGGCAGCTACGAATTAAATACCATAGGTGCAGGTGTAGTAATGATGTGACAGGAAATTCTCAAACATTCCGAACCGTAAGTTTTGACAAACCTTTGTGCTAGACGTGGAGGCAATTGATCGTCTCCCTACATCAATTTGTACTGCAACGTTGGCCTCGGATAAATCCACACCTGAAAACCGCAATGCTTGCATGAAATTATCCAATATTCTGTTGAGCACAAAAACCCCACTCAATAATGACATAGTGAAATTTGGTTTCATTAGACACTCAAAGTAACCCTTTAATGTGCCAAAAAGAACCTTTGCAAGAGTAACCAGCATACCAATTATTTTAGTCAGCAGCAAAAAGAAGCCTAATGGAACCTATGTCATTGTAATCAGCACCAAATCCTTAATGATTCAACTAGGCCACATTCCTAGAATGTAATCTGTACAATCATCAATGCATGCATCCTGCCAATCCACTTGGCCTCAACCTTAACTTCTGTGCCTAGAGGTTTGAATAACAAAAAGCAAGGTTTTAGAATATTACACGCAGAAAGAGATTGTAAATGTATCTCAAAAAACCAAGTTATCGCACCATAGTTAAAACTCATTATCAGTCAGTCTACATTTTTCAATTTGACATTTCAGACAAAGGTTCAAATTCTATGTCTCAGGCAGTGAGGCCATTAGTTTGCAGATAACGAGTGGAACTTTGTGTGCAATTATTGTTTATACCCAAAAATGGCACACATTCTTTTATAAAATGTTGAATGGGCATTGGGGAATTCTGTTACTAGTGAATAAGCTAAATATGCACACCCAATGCCAGCTTCTAGAACAGTTACAGCCATTCACTGGTCATGTCAGTTTTAATTTAACAATAATTCCTGGGAACCTAATGAAGAAGAACTAACGTAAACTCACGATAAACTCACCCCTGAGAATAGGCTCTTGAGATGCTAACCGATTCACTTTCAAATGTCAGCTCGCCTTGATCCTTCAATGTATTATTTCCAAAATCATATGCACCCTCCTTTGGTTCACCAATACACACGTGAGGCTGAGTAGAGGAAGGTGTGTTCTCAGTGTTAGAAACTGCTTCATGTAAATGTTGGGTTGGAATGCCACTGCTCACAGCCGGATCAAACATGTCCAGCCGCATTTGCATGCCCAGGGGAATCGCATCAGAAGCTAAACCAGGGGGACCCGGCCTTATGAATTACTGTTGGTGACAAGTCAGATTCAATTGTATTCTGTGCATTTAACGGCAGTGATGGAGAGACAATGTCATTGTTCTCATGGCCAGAACCATTTTGTATAGCCTGAGATGTGACATTATCTGTTGGTCCACAATGATTTCTCTGATACAAAATTTGAAGAGTTCCAACAAGTAAGATTTACAACAACTGTTTATTGTGTTAATATTCATCAGCACCCAGCCAAAATAAATTATAACAATGAACACTTTATCATCCCTGAGCTCACTAAAATATGCATACAGGAAGTAGATTTACCCCAGGCTTTAAAAAAAAAAAAAAAAAAAGGGTGGGTACGGCAGACTGATGGATGACAGAAATAACAAGTCATTTCAGATAAGCTTGTCCTGCCAACTGTAAGTGTAAGGATCCAAAAAGAGAAGTCTCTCGTTTCAGCCAAGCTTGTGCTTCCACCCAAAAGTAAGTTCTGGGGCTGATTCGTGTTCATCTTCAAGCTATTAATTAGCAATGAACTTTGCCAACTGTGGAAGAAACGCGTGTTTTGATCTGTTGCCGGTTGCATCTTTTCCCTCCCCATTCCCTTCCCAGATGATTTTTATTTTTCAGGATATACTTTCTGTTTTGTGTTAGTGAATCTAGGATTTTGATACTAGAGTTCTTCCAAAGGAATCGAACCGACTATCCCTTCTTAATAATAAAGTTAACCCTCTTCTGATTTGGTGGTAGTTTCTGCAGCGGCCTCGTTACCCTTCTAGCATTTTTTCTCATGAAATGGGGTTTCCTTATAGCATCTTGCACGCCCGTCTTCTTTCCTGATACAATTTTGTACTTGAGGATCCGAAGTTGTTCTGTTGTGCATGATGACCAATTCGTCCTTCATTTCTTTCTTATTGAAGATTGCACAGTACCTCTTCCCTCCCGTGGGAAACCAGAGCTTCGCTTTCTTTTCGGTTATGCTTTTTATATTTTGATGAACGTTGTACTAAGTTATTTATTCTTGTTATCAGGGATATACAAGAACAATGGCTATCTTATAGTTTCTTGCAATGGAGGACTCAACCAAATGCGAGCAGCAGTGAGTGCTGAACTTACTTTCCTTTTAGTGTGATCATCTACCTATATCCATGTGTTTTTAGCTCTAGTCTGATTCATTTATTTAAGAACTATGATTTTAATCTTTGTTCTTCTTCTGCAGCTATGTGACATGGTCACCATTGCTAGATACTTGAATGCAACTCTCATAGTTCCAGAACTTGATAGAACCTCATTCTGGGCTGATCCGAGGTTTGCCCTTAATTGCTTGCTATGGCTAGGGTTATCCTGATTTCTTGTTTGGAATGACCGCGTGTATGTTCCATTATTTTGCAGTGACTTTGAAGACATATTTGATGTAGATCATTTCATTACATCTTTAAGAGATGAGGTTCGGATATTAAAGAAACTACCACCTAGGCTCAAGAAAAGAGTTGATGCAAAGCAACACTAGTCATTGTCGCCTGTTAGCTGGTCTAAGATATCATACTATGGACATCAGGTAGTTTTTGTTTTTGGGCTTCCTATGGATACGGGGTTTTATCAGATTCATAGCTCAATTGGGTTTGCATCAAGTTCTCTAATCCTTCTGAATGTTTGCTACTGATCCTTACTCTATTGCTGAAACACAAGGTTGTGCATTTAAACAGAACTGACACTCGACTAGCGAATAATGGACTACCTTTGGAGATTCAAAAGCTGCGGTGCCGAGTAAATTTTAATGCTCTGAGCTTTACCCCTCAGATAGAGCTACTTGGTAGAAGGATTGTCAGAATTTTGAGGGAAAAGGGACCTTTCATTGTACTTCATCTTAGATATGAGACGGACATGTTGGCTTTTTCGGGCTGTACTCAGGGCTGTGACAGCAGGGAGGTGAAGGTACTCACAGAAATGAGGTGATCTGCACTTTCTTTTGGGATTCAGCTCTGATCTTTTGACCCTACAAATAACTTAACTACCCATGAGTCAAAGATTTATTAACACGATATGCTATCTATCTTGTTTCTTTGATATCCATCTGATGTAATAATATAAGCTTGTGGTCATAGATATTCTGAAGACTTGTGGAAGGAGAAAGTAATCAATTTCTGAAGTGAAGAGGAAAGAAGGTTTTTGCCCTTTGACACCTGAGGAAACTGCTCTGACATTGACAGCAGTAGGCATAGATCGCAATGCCCAAATTTATATTGCTGCTGGTGATATATATGGTGGAGAGAGAAGGATGGCGAATTTACGAGCAGCATTTCCTAATCTGGTAAGTTGAAAGAAGTAGAATCATATCACAAGCGTATCTTTGTCACTAAAACTCTCTCTAATTGCAACAGGTGAAGAAGGAAACTCTACTGGAGCCTTCAGGTTTGCAGTACTTGCAAAATCATACCTCCCAAATGGCTGCTCTGGATTATCTAGTCTCTCTTGAGAGTGACATGTTTATTCCAACTTATGATGGGAACATGGCTAAAGTCGTGGAAGGCCACCGCAGGTGCTGTTATGCTGCCACTTGTGCCTTTATGCTTGGTCCACAAAAGATATTTGAGTCTGTTTGAAATGTTATTTTCACTTTGGCAAATCCTAATTAGATGGTGAATGAAAATCATCACTAATAGCATTTACAGCATTCATGACTCCTTGACACTACAAACTTTGATCATAGTTGATACCTAAACCGTCATTTTTTTAACCTCAATTGTGTATTCTGAAATTCAAACGCTACTTATTTCATTTTGCTTTTCTTAATAATCCACAGATTCCTGGGATTCAAGAAGACAATACTACTGAAAAGGAAGCTGCTAGTGAACTTAATAGATCAGTACACCACAGGCTTATTAAGGTGGGATGAGTTCTCTGCTATTGTAAAGGAATTTCATGCCTCTCAAATGGGAAGTCCCAAAACAAGAGTGGTCATACCGGAAAAACCCAAAGAAGAAGAGGACTATTTTTATGCCAATCCAGAAGAATGTTTGCAAATGTTGGATGACGAACCATTGAGAAGCACAGGATAATGCGACTCTGATTTATGTACACGGTTTCATCCATTGAATTGTGGCAATATATTACTAGAGGAAGGTCCATGGTTCTTTACAAGAAAAAGGTTCTGGTACAAGAAACTGAGACTACCTGCATTTTTCCCACAAGCATCACTGGCATCATTTAGGTAACATTGATCAAATTTCACGGCTTTGAAGGGACAGATTTTTGTGTAATGCAAATAGTAACATGAAGAAATTTCTTCAACAAATACTCCACTATCTGTATCGTTGTTTTTTTGGAATTAAACTAAAGATTGAGAGGGAATGACTAACATCACAACCCCTCTAACCTAACCAGTGTTGCAAATAATTTATGCACTTCACAGTCTTTTCTTTTTATTTATTTATTTTTCTTCCTTATTTCTCTCTACTTGATCCTACATTTATTAATTTTGTATTTGTTAATGCCAATCTATCAAACTCTTGCTTTAAGTCCATTGCTCTGAGTGGGATTCATGAATTGATTTGGATGGACGACTTGACATTTTGGACGCCACAAACACAGTTTGTTGGGCCTCCAATACGACCATATGTTATCCAACACACACACAGATATATGCGAACCATCAGAGATCAATATCAGCCAACTTTGAATGTGGAAGAAATTGGAGCACTCCAGAAAACTTCACCAGTGCCAACATCCAGATACAAGTGGGACACTCAATGGTCCCAAGTTTCTTACTCCGAATCCTTCTTTTTTATAGGTTATAAATAATTAAATTATATAAATAAAAAAATAATTAAAATTAGTTTAAAATAAAAAGCGTCTAAGTGTGTAACAAAATTTTTTTTGTTTTTAAAACTTGTTCTAAAAAACAATTTTATAAAATTATTTTGAAAACAAAAAACAAATAGCAGAGCCAAACAAGCCCTAAGGTACTATAGGATACCATCTCCTGTCCTTAGTATAAGACCAAGTTAACTTAGCTAGGAAGATTAATAAAGTTAATAAATTACTTTAAAGTATTTATATTTATTATTTTTCTTTAAATTAATTCGACTCATTTATAAATTGATATATAATTTTTTTAAAAATCATGTAACAGTACTGTAATTATGCAGTTTAATAACTTTATTAATCTCTCCAAATTAGTTAATTATATCTTATATTAAAATCAGAGGTAATATTATTGCTAAGTTGAGAACAGAGACTACCAAATTGAAGGATGACAAATGCGTGGCTAATGAGTCTTGGAAGAAGATATTTGTGGAGCCACATAAAAGCCCTTTGATTAGAAAAAGAAATACTACTATTTATCCTAAATATAAAAATTAGTTGGAAATGCAATTTGATACACAAAAGTGGCTTTACTAGGTAGGCAACATAAGCTAATTAGTAAAAATTTTGGAAGATGAGCTGTAAAACATCAATGATTGAATTGTAAATTCTAAAAGGGAGCGAGTTGGAGCTTCAGTTGCAACCTTAGCTAGAAACATTTTTCATTGTTTTCTCAATTCTGAGGTGGTTTAGAATAAAATAAAGAAATGGATACACACACATATAAAGTAATCCCACTTTGTTGACTAGGCCTCAAATATCAGCATTTAATTAATAACTGGTCATATTATAGCCTTATCAACACCATTACCCCATATTCATCAATTTAGTGATTATTAACTTTGCAACCATATTAAAGTATATGGGTACGATCTAAATTGTATAAATATTCCAACACACACACAAGGATAAACATGTACTGTTAAGAAAACAAACAGACTGGAGCATCCGGTTCAACTGGAAAATCTGGCCAGTGATTTGGTTTGGTTTAAGCATTGAACCAGTTAGAAAGTGAACCGATATCAACCTGGTCAAATCAAGGGGATAACTGATTTGGATGATTATGTCGTTATTGGTTTCATTTTTTCTCATTCAACTCCTCATATCTTAATCACTGTATATTTGAATGAATTTTAATAATGATTTTGGTATTAATGATTGTTTTATTATTGCTGTATTTTCTTATATTTTATTATGAGTGATTATTAATGTTATTATATTTTGTTTTTTTCCAACTAAATTATATTATTTTAATATGATCAGTTTGATCTTGAGTTGATCTTGGTCTGACCTACTGTCATTGGCCCTTGAATACCTTAATCAATTTAGTGTCCGGTTTGGTTTTTTGTTCCTTGCCAATTAATCACTTATGTAATGATATATTGAGACATGACTCCAATTAAGTTGCTAAATTCAAAACAGATAGAAGGACACAAACTGCAAACTGGACAAGATCTGCGTAAAAAGGGTTCAAACTTGAATACACACAGTGCTTCAAAATAATAGAAAAAGAAGCATGATTTAGCCGAACGCTGTCATGAGTCTCATGTTGGGAGGACTACCTTAAAAAACAACTTTTAAAACGGTTAACTTTTGGGATGTGGTTCTTTTAAGAACTTATGCTTCTTACAAACACGCACGTAGGAGAAACAAGTTACGCTGAAAATGGATACAAGAAAAGAGAGAATAGGGATTATATGGAGCAATAAGGGAGAGATACAAAACAATAGTGGTTTTGCATTAGGAGTCCACATTCATCTAGCCATCCTTCTTTTTTTCTTCCTTTCTATCTCCGAAGCCCAAATTCCACATAGTGCCGTCAGTTTTCCGAAATTAGAGGATTTGAATAATTCTAACATTTAACTTAACAGACACCCGTGATAAAGAGATACAAAAATAGCATAGAATATATAAATATATGTATATAAATAATAGCCTGGTATACTCTTTAGATTTTAATCTTTTCAATTCAATTTAAATAAGGAAACTATATATGATACAGTAGTAAGTAAAATTAAAGTGTATATAATATAGGGAAAATTACGTACAAATCCCACAGAAGAGATTTTATTCATCTAAAGTCTTACAAAATGTCAAAATTACAGACAGGTCCCAAAGGACCTTAGAGTAATATATTCTATTTGTAAAATGACGTTACTGCCCCTTACATTCCAAATTCACATTTGCTCTATCATTGCGATTTACAACCTCAACAGCGATTATTAACAACCCAATGAGAAGGTGTTAACAACCTAAGTAGTATCTGTTAACAACTTACTTTATAGGATCACATAACCTCCACATAAGAGTAAATTATAACCAAATAACATAATACAACAATTTTAACACTAAAATGGGAAGTTTTTTGAAATCATTAAGAATTTTAACTAAACCCAATATGATTATAACAAAATTGTAATGCGAAGATCCATTGACAACCTCAACGATGAGTATTAATAACTAAGGAGAACTGTTAACAATCTTAGCAGTGTCTGTTAACAACTGATTTTATAGGATAATATAACCTTTAACTATAACTAACTAAATTATAATTAAATAGTGTTAAAGTTAATCTTATATAGTTGTTAAAGGTTATATTATCCTATCAAGTCAGTTGTTAACAGACACTGTTAAGGTTGTGAACAGTTCTCCTTAGGTTATTAATGCTCACCGTTTAGGTTGTCAATGGATCTCCGCATTAAAATTTTGCTATGATCCTAGTCGATTTAGTTAAAGTTCTTAATGACTTCGAAAATCTTCCCATTTTAGTGTTAAAGTTGTTGTATTATGCTATTTGATTATAATTTACTTTTATGTGGAGGTTATGTGATCTTATAAAGTAAGTTGTTAACGGATACTGCTTAGGTTGTTAACACGTTCTTATTAGGTTGTTAATAGTCGCTGTTGAGGTTGTAAATCGTAATGACAGAGCAAATGTGAATTTGGAATGTGAGGAGCAATAACATCATTTTACAAATAGCATATATTACTTTAAGGTCCCTTGGGACCTGTCAGTAATTTTGACATTTCATGGGACCTTAGAGGAATAAAATCTCTTCTGTGGGACCTATGTGTAATTTTCTTTATAATATATGTATGGTGCTTCATTTATTTACTGTTGTTTTTCTCTTTAATTACTTGATGCTTTATCATTTCTTACTAAAACTCCCTTTAATTCTCTTCCTTGCGTAGGGTTGTTGAATTGATTTTGGTGCACTAATATAAGTTCTGGAAGAGACACATCAATTCATCTTGTTGGGGAAATCCAATATGACCCTTGTCAATATCCAATAAGTGTGTGTATGTGTGTCTCTAGATATTAATTAGTGTTAACATCCAAATGTGTCAATAGTCCTTTTTTTTTTTTTAATTTTCTCATAAATTGCTCTTGCATCATGTAATTTAATGTTGTTAAATTCTCATTCAATAATTTAATTTAATTAGTCGTGTGTCTCTGATCTATGCGACGAAAACAGTACGCATAATTAATGGTACTTCAAAAATTCAAAAATGACATCATTTTCCATTTGCACTGTTTGAAACTCAGATAATTACCAATTAATTCTACGATGATCTATATCAATAGTACTAGTAGCATGAATAATTATGTGAAAGCAAAGATGTGGGCAGCATCTTGATACCACTCGAAACGGTAAAAAAAAAATCCAAAAAATTTAAAAATTGGATCTATGTCCAATGGGCCTTTCCATATTAATTTTCTAAGCAACCAGTTTTAATTTGACAGGTAGCTTGTAAAAGTTGCTTCATCCGGAAAAAAAACAAATACTACCTCTTGTCCTTAATATAAAAATTAATTGAGAATTGGATATGATATAAAATATAAGATTTTAATTCACTTTATCTCTAAATTTACAATTTATTTTCTAAAATATTCCTATTAATTATATATGTCAAGGGGTTTTAATTCAAGGAGAGCCATGATTAAAAGAGGTACTTTAAGAAAATCAATTAATATTGGTTAAAATTACTAACTTAACTAATTTTCTTAATAAATTAGTTAGTAGCTCTTATATTAAGGATCGTAGATAGTATGTTACCTTCGGTTCTTATATAAGATCTAGTTGACTAACTCGAGTAGATTAAAAAAAGTTTCTTAAGTTAGTTATTTCTAATAAATAGGTCTGTCTTTCTTAAAAAACCATTACTAATCAATTATATTAGCTTTAATATTTAATGAAACATGTAACATGTATAATTACTATAAGGACTATCTTGAAATAACATAAATAAATATGAGAGACAAAGTAGATTGAACATTTAAAGTCTCATATTTAAAATCAAATTGAAAGTCAAACTAACTCTAAGCACCGAATCGGAGGTAGTATACACACACTCACGTCCCTGTGATTAACTGATTATGGGGTCCAGTGGGACCCTTTCGTAAAGCTTTTCTTCTTAATCATCATCAATTTGATGTGGTTTTAGGGAAATAAAAGAAAATCATACATTTATCCATGCCACTCTGCTAATCAGACATCGAAAACCAACAAGAGATTCGAACTTGAATACACAAGAACGCTGCAACGATCATGATCAAAGAAGAATCCCATACATATACATACATACATATATGTATGTATATAATACACTAGAATACGTGGATCAAAATAACTATGTCTGAGGAATTAATACCACATTATTCTTAGACACTACTGTGGGAAAGGCTTAAGAGAGAGGGAAGTGAGGTCCAGCAATGTAGTAATGAGACTTAGCAGTACCCTCTGGTATATGTGCCACAAGATTGCTTAGTTTTGTCGGGAGGTGACCTTGGGCCCAGGCATTTAGTGTACTGGTCCCCACGGGAACATGAAACCGCTTGTTTGTTTTTATCTGGGGTTCCGCCCGTGACGGGGTCCTCCATTGGCGCACTCATCAGAGGCACAATGGGATCAGCTTCTACGGACAATCTGGCCTTCATAAGATCTTCGATGTAATTATTGTTACTGTACCATGAAACGTTGGCCGCCTTCTCCTCAATATTCTGCCATGGATCTGATCCAAACCCAGAACCCCGGAGGTGAAGGAACAAGCTCATCGTGGTGAGCAGAAAGAGAAGCATTTTGGGCGTCCCTAATTTCTTCATTCTCTTCTTGTTCTGCTTCCTTTTTTTTCTGCACTGCTCGTCTTTACATAGGGAGAGCAATCGATGCTGAGAAAATAAAGATGGAACCAGTAATAATTATTATATAATTGTTACCTGTGAGAGATTATATATGGAGAATATATAAAATAATAAATCATCCTCCGTTCCTAAATATAAAACCTAATTACACAACAAAATATATCTTATATTTAAGATCAAAAGAGTATATATCAGGATAAAATCAATAACCATCTACTTATAATAGAGTTTTTATGCCACTAATCGAGCTAATCAAAATAACTTAAGTCCCCTTTGCCTCCCCCACCCCCCCCCCAAGGGAAAAAAGAAGAAATGAATTTAAAGACTATCCTAATGATACAAGATGCGCAAAAGTCTGATGGCCAATTAAGTCAGAACATATATATATATATAGAGAGAGAGAGAGAGAGAGTTTGATCGTTTGAAAAGGTAAGAAAAACACTTTGGCTGTGAAAATAAGCACAAAGTAGGAGGCACCACAAACTCCCAGTGGTATTTGTTTGAATAACTGTGGATTAGCACTAAGTGGGTTGCATATGCTCTGCTGACAACCATCATCATATATGACATTTCATGGATATACCAAGGTAATTAATGCAAACATTTCGTAAATTCATTACTAAATCTATGAGGTTGACAAAGCTAAGAATGAGTTAAATACTAAAACTCAATTTTTTTTTTAAAAAAAGTTTACGTATAAATTAAGAAGTTTGAATTTTAAATCATAAAGATTTATTTGTAAATCTTCGAAGTTTAACATGTAAATATTAAAATATTAATATTTTAGAAAAATATGTAACAGTATTGTAATTATACAGTTTAATAACTTTATTAATCTCTCCAAATTAGTTAATTATACCTTATATTAAAATCAGAGGTAATATTATTGCTAAGTTGAGAACAGAGAATACCAAATTGAAGGATGACAAATGCATGGCTAATGAGTCTTGGAAGAAGATATTTGTGGAGCCACATAAAAGCTTTTTTATTAGGAAAAAAAATACTACTTTTTATTCTAAATATAAAAATTAGTTGGAAATTCAATTTGATGCACAAAAGTGGCTTTACTAGGTAGGCAACATAAGCTAATTAGTAAAAATTTTGGAAGATGAGCTGTAAAACATCAATGATTGAATTGTAAATTCTAAAAGGGAGCGAGTTGGAGCTTCAGTTGCAACCTTAGCTAGCAACATTTGTCATTGTTTTCTCAATTCTGAGTTGGCTTAGAATAAAATAAAGAAATGAATACACACACATATAAAGTAATCCCACTTTGTTGACTAGGCCTCAAATATCAGCATTTAATTAATAACTGGTCATATTATAGCCTTATCAACACCATTACCCCATATTCATCAATTTAGTGATTAAAAATAAGATCATTAACTTTGCAACCATATTAAAGTATATGGGTACGATTTAAATTGTATAAATATTCCAACACCCCACACACAAGATAAACATGCACTGTTAAGAAAACAAACGGCCTGGAGCAGCCGATTCAACTGGAAAATCCAGCCAGTGGTTTGGTTTGGTTTAAACACTAAACCAGTTAGAAAGTGAACCGATATCAATCTGGTCAAACCAAGGGGATAACCGATTTGGATGATTATATTGTTATTGGTTTCATTTTTCTCATTCAACTCCTCAATATTTTAGTCACTGTATATTTGAATGAATTTTAATAATGATTTTGGTATTAATGATTGATAATTTTACTTATTGAGAAATTATAAGGATCAAAATTCTTAATGTTGTTATACATTGTTATTGTTACAATCAAATTATTGCTGCATTTTCTTATATTTTATTATTAGTGATTATTAATGTTATTATATTTTGTTTTTTCCCAACTAAATTATATTATTTTAATATGATCAGTTTGATCTCGAGTTGATCCCGGTCTGACCTCCTGTCATTGGCCCTTAAACTACTACCTTAATCAATTTAGTGTCCGGTTTAGTTTTTTGTTCCTTACCAATTAATCACTTATGCAATGATATATTGAGACATGACTCCAAATAAGTTGCTAAATTTAAAACAGATAGAAGGACACAAACTGCAAACTGGACAAGATCTGCGTAAAAAGGGTTCAAACTTGAATACACACAGTGCTTCAAAATAATAGAAAAAGAAGCATGATTTAGCCGAACGCTGTCATGAGTCTCATGTTGGGAGGACTACCTTAAAAAGACGACTTTTAAACGGTTAACTTTTGGGATGTGGTTCTTTTAAGAACTTATGCTTCTTACAAACACGCACGTAGGAGAAACAAGTTACGCTGAAAATGGATACAAGAAAAGAGAGAATAGGGATTATATGGAGCAATAAGGGAGAGATACAAAACAATATTGTGGTATTGTGGTTTGGCATTAGGAGTCCACATTCATCTAGCCATCCTTCTTTTTTTCTTCCTTTCTATCTCCACAGCCCAAATTCCACATAGCGCCATCAGTTTTCCGAAATTAGAGGATTTGAATAATTCTAACATTTAACTTAATAGACACCCGTGATAAAGAGATACAAAAATAGCATAGAATATATAAATATATATGTATAATAGCCTGGTATACTCTTTAGATTTTAATCTTTTCAATTCAATTTAAATAAGGAAACTATCTATGATACAGTAGTAAGTAAAATTAAAGTGTATATAATACAGGTATGGTGCTTCATTTATTTACTGTTGTTTTTCTCTTTAATTACTTGATGCTTTATCATTTCTTAATAAAACTCCCTTTAATTCTCTTCCTTGAGTAGGGTTGTTGAATTGATTTTGGTGCACTAATATAAGTTCTGGAAGAGACACATTAATTCATCTTGTTGGGGAAATCCAATATGACCCTTGTCAATATCCAATAAGTGTGTGTATGTGTGTCTCTAGATATTAATTAGTGTTAACATCCAAATGTGTCAATAGTCCTTTTTTTAAAATTTTCTCATAAATTGACCTTGTATCATGTAATTTAATGTTGTTAAATTCTCATTCAATAATTTAATTTAATTAATCGCGTGTCTCTGAACTATGCGACGAAAACAGTGCGCAAAATTAATGGTTCTTCAAAAATTCAAAAATGACATCATTTTCCATTTCCACTCTTTGAAACTCAGATAATTACCGATTATTCTATGATGATCTATATCAATAGTACTAGTAGCATGAATAATTATGTGAAAGCAAAGATGTGGGCAGCATCTTGATACCACTCGAAACGGTAAAAAAAAAAAAAAAGAATCGAAAAAATTTAAAAATTGGATCTATGTCCAATGGGCCTTTCCATATTAATTTTCTAAGCAACCAGTTTTAATTTGACAGGTTGCTTGTAAAAGTTGCTTCATCCGGAAAAAAAAAACAAATACTACCTCTTGTCCTTAATATAAAAATTAAGGAAAACCATATTGGAGGTACCTATACTTTTTTTCAATTTTCAATTTGGTACCTATGTGTTTTTTGTTCTTAACTAAATCTTTATTTTTCCTCTATTAACATCATTAATCCTTATGTAAAGACTAAAAATATCAATAGAACAAAGTTATAAGAGCTAATGTTGCTAAAAAGATAAAATTAAATATTTAATTAAAGGGGAAAAACATATAGGTACCAAATTAAAAATTGAGAGAAAGTATAGGTACCTCCAATATGGTTTTCCCTAAAAATTAATTAAGAATTGGATATGATATAAAATATAAGATTTTAATTCACTTTATCTCTAAATTTACAATTTATTTTTTTAAATATTCCTATTAATTATATATGTCAAGGGGTTTTAATTCAAGGAGAGCCATGATTAAAAGAGGTACTTTAAGAAAATCAATTAATATTGGTTAAAATTACTAACTTAACTAATTTTCTTAATGAATTAGTTAGTAGCTCTTATATTAAGGATCGGAGATAGTATGTTACCTTCAGTCTTTAATATAAGACCTAGTTGACTAACTCGAGTAGATTAAAAAAAGTTTTTTAAGTTAGTTATTTCTAATAAATAGGTCTGTCTTTCCTAAAATACCATTACTAATCAATTATATTAGCTTTAATATTTAATAAAATATATAACATGTATAATTACTATAAGAACTATCTTGAAATAACATGAATAAATATGAGAGGTAAAGTGGATTAAAAATTTGAAGTCTTATATTTAAAATCAAATTGAAAATCAAACTAACTCTAAGCACCGGATCGGAGGTAGTATACACACACTCACGTCCCTGTGATTAACTGATTATGGGGTCCAGTGGGACCCTTTTGTAAAGCTTTTCTTCTTAATCATCATCAATTTGATGTGGTTTTAGGGAAATAAAAGAAAATCATACATTTATCCATGCCACTCTGCTAATCAGACATCGAAAACCAACAAGAGATTCGAACTTGAATACACAAGAACGCTGCAACGATCATGATCAAAGAAGAATCCCATACATATACATACATACATATATGTATGTATATAATACACTAGAATACGTGGATCAAAATAACTATGTCTGAGGAATTAATACCACATTATTCTTAGACACTACTGTAGGAAAGGCTTAAGAGAGAGGGAAGTGAAGTCCAGCAATGTAGTAATGAGACTTAGCACCCTCTGGTATATGCGCCACAAGGTTGTTTAGTTGGGGGAGAAGCACCCTCTGGTATATGTGTCACAAGGTTGCTTAGTTTTGTCGGGAGGTGACCTTGGGCCCAGGCATTTAGTGTACTGGTCCCCACGGGGACATGAAACCGCTTGTTTGTTTTCAACTGGGGTTCCGCCCGTGACGGGGGCCTTCATTGCCGTACTCATCAGAGGCACAATGGGATCAGCTTCTACGGACAATCTGGCCTTCATAAGATCTTCGATGTAATTATTGTTACTGTACCATGAAACGTTGGTCGCCTTCTCCTCAATATTCTGCCATGGATCTGATCCAAACCCAGAACCCCGGAGGTGAAGGAACAAGCTCATCGTGGTGAGCAGAGAGAGAAGCATTTTGGGCGTCCCTAATTTCTTCATTCTCTTCTTGTTCTGCTTCCTTTGTTTTCTGCACTGCTCTTGTCTTCACATAGAGAGAGCAATCGATGCTGAGAAAATAAAGATGGAACCAGTAATAATTATTATATAATTGTTTCCTGTGAGAGATTATATATGGAGAATATATAAAATAATAAATCCTCCTCCGTTCCTAAATATAAAACCTAATTACACAACAAAATATATCTTATATTTAAGATCAAAAGAGTATATATCAGGATAAAATCAATAACCATCTACTTATCATAGAGTTTTTATGCCACTAATCGAGCTAATCAAAATAACTTAAGTCCCCTTTGCCTCCCCCACCCCCCCCCCCCAAGGGAAAAAAGAAGAAATGAATTTAAAGACTATCCTAATGATACAAGATGCGCAAAAGTCTGATGGCCAATTAATGATACAAGATGCGCAAAAGTCTGATGGCCAATTAAGTCAGAACATATATATATATATATAGAGAGAGAGAGAGAGAGTTTGATCGTTTGAAAAGGTAAGAAAACACTTTGGCTGTGAAAATAAGCACAAAGTAGGAGGCACCACAAACTCCCAGTGGTATTTGTTTGAATAACTGTGGATTAGCACTAAGTGGGTTGCATATGCTCTGCTGACAACCATCATCATATATGACATTTCATGGATATACCAAGGTAATTAATGCAAACATTTCGTAAATTCATTACTAAATCTATGAGGTTGACAAAGCTAAGAATGAGCTAAATACTAAAACTCAATTTTTTTTAACAAAAAAAATTTACGTATAAATTAAGAAGTTTGAATTTTAAATCATAAAGATTTATTTGTAAATCTTCGAAGTTTAACATGTAAATATTAAAATATTAATATTGTAAGAGGTTGATCTGTAAATCTATGAAATTTTAACTTGTAAATCTTTAATATTTGACTTGTAAATCTTTTAAAAATATTTTTTAAAATTTTAGCAATCAACACCAGCGGCCGCCACTGGTGATCTGTCAATGCCGTTTAAGACTGAGTTCTTCCTGTCATTTTATAGGAAAAATTAATTATAATCCAGTCAGTATTTTAATTTCACAAATTTTGGAAGACTTACCAAAAATTCTCTCATTTGGGACCTATTCATAGTTGTCTCTTTTTATATTAGTTAACAAACGTAGAATGTGTCATTCTACACATTCAAGAATTGGATTTGAAATAATCTCATTGATGATGAAGAGATTAGAGAGTTACCTCGTAGACTTCTCTTTGGAGTAGCTTGTCGGTCGTTATGAAAGCAGAGAAATGCTAGAACTTTCAAGAATATGGAGGTTTGCGTCAGAAGTTGATAAGATGAAGAACAATAGAGTAAAGAACTTGATGGTGAACAAAAGTGACACTACTGATGAGATGTTGGGAACACGTGGAAGATGTTATTCCTCCTATTGGGCGGATCTTGGATGCTGATAAGATGATAAGATCATAGAGTGAGCATTTGGAAGCAAGCACATCTGGTCTGAATTCAGATGATATGGGCTTTAGGCCTCTTTTCAACCCAAAAAAAAAAAATGCTGTCTGTTGTCTTCTTCTTCCCAGGGCCTCATACAATAAAATCTGCATACTTCTTTCATGCATTACAATTTATCAAGGGTTAAAGATGAAAATTTCTCCCAAAAAGTTTTCACTCAAAAATACTAGGTGCCTGCAAGTTTTTTAGTGTAAACTTATTCTGAAAAGTTTAAAATCGTAGCAAGATTGCCTTCTAATACTCAAAAGGGAAAAACTGTGACACTAAAGTTTTAGACCGTAAAACTATGATGTTAATTGTTAATATTTTTAATAGTAGTTTGCAACTTTGTTACTATTTTAAACTTACAAGATAAATTTGCACTTTAACCCATTTATCAATGCAAATCTCTCTAACCCTATATTTGGAGGGGGAAAATGAACATTATGAGGGAAAACTCTAACCCCATATAGTCCTAATTTTAGTAATTACTCCCTCTAATTTTTATTATAAGCATATTTTTAATTTTTTCCCTAAATATCCTTTGATTTGATATTCTCTAATTAATTAACTAAACAATCTCTTTTAATTCATGAATTTTATTGAGGATAATTTTAAAAATTAACAGACATGAATTACTTTTTACTGACTTTTTAAATATACGGAAAATTGTCAACAACGGATTAGACGACGGAATAATTTCACAACTTAATCCTGCATCATTTAATGTTAAATTCTTATTCAATCCAACAAATGTCAAAGCAGTTATATACAAATGTTGGACAAGATGACATCTAAAGATTGGCTTGATGCATGGCTAAACACTACTTTTTTTATGTTTAGTAACATATTTTATATACTGGTTCTGTTCGTGAGATAGAGAGAAAAGGTCTCTTTTTTGTTATATTTATAAATCACTTATGTAATTTTTAGCATGGATATATTATTTTGTCATTTGCTTATTATAATCTAGATAGTTATTTCTTTTAAAAAATATATATATTGAATAGGAATAAAATTAAAAAGTCATTATATTTTAAGAATAAATTAGTGCAGTTTATAATTTGTCTTTATGTGCGAAACACGCCGAAGATCCCGTATAAATAGGGCTAGTGGAGTAATATGAGGTCTAAAAAAATTGTTAGTAATAAGTTTTGAATAATATAGATCACTATATATTTATATTCTAGTTTAGTTTAGATGCAATCTACTCCCCCAATCCTTAATATAAGACCTATTTAACTAATTTGATTAGATTAAAAAATTAAGTAAATTAGTTAATTATAAGAAAAGTGACACGTTTTTCTTAAAACACCATAATCATTTTTCTTAATATCTCATTTTCCTCTTCTACTTTATTATGGTTGAGAGAGTATCCATATGAGTATTTAGAGAAAATTGATAAATATGAAAATTGGTCTTATAAAATTAGTCTCTTATTTAGGATCAAAACTAACTCAAGAATTAAGTTCTATATTAAGGATCGAAGGAGTATTTTGTTTAACCAAAACAAAAACAAAAACCTTTCGGCCAAGGCCGAATAGAATAACTCATTGGTTAGCTTATTTACATTTCTTCAAAGGCCAAGCACTACCACTGGTTCTTCATATAAGTTCAATAACTAGTTAAAAATTTAATTTAATCTTCAATATAAAATCTCGATTTGTTTTGTTTGTAATATTTATCTTCTTTTTTTTTCCAAATAATCCCTATTGCAGTAATTTAACATGTTAAAATGATTTCTATTAAGAAGTAGCTCTGATATATATAATTAATAATACTCCTCTGATCCTTAATATAAGACTCAATTGTTGAGTTGGTTTTGGTCCTAAATATAAGACTCATTTCTCATATTTATCAATTTTCTCTAAATTAGCTCTATGGATACTCCCTTAACCATAATCAAGTAGAAGAGGGAAATGCGGTATTAAGAAAGATGATTATTGTATTTTAAGAAAAACGTGTCACATTTTTCATAATTAACTAACTTATCTAGCTTCTTTAATCTAATCAAATTAGTTTAATGAGTCATATATTAAAGACCAGAGGAGTAATATTTTAAAAAAGACAATACTTGTTTTTTATAATTGACTAATTTAATTAATTTTTTAAATTGATTATCTAACTTTAATATTAAAAACGGGAGCTACTAACTCATTTTTTGTCAGTCTATAAATGGCCATCTTGATCCATATCACTACCGGACCTACTCATAACTAGAGCTGGGAATGCGGGCTGGCGGTGCGGATACGGGCTAGCCTGTAGCGGTGCGGGCTGGCAAAAGCTCGCCAGCCCGCCGGCCCGCCTAACTTTTTTAAAAAAAAAAAATGTTATTTTTTGTATAGGTTTGAGCTTAGTTTGTAATGTTAAAATTGAACTTGGAGTTTTAAACTTGAGTAATGAGTTATAATAAAATAATGTGAGGATTAATTTATAATTTGAGAAGATATTTTAGAAAAACTAACACATATTTTTTCTAAATAATTAATTTGACTATTTTTCTTATCCAAATTAATTAAGTAGATTTTTTATGTATGTATTATATATGCAATTACATGAATGAGAAGATGTAAATATGAAATACGGAGGTTAAAATCCTCCAATTATATTGTATAATATATTAGAAATTATATAAAAATAAAAATTAAAAAAAAAGCGGGCTAGCCTGCCAATCAGCGGGCTAGCCTGTAACGGAGCGGGTTGAAAACGGTGCGGGCTGGAGTAGCCCGCACCTTGACGGGTTGGCATTTTGCCAACCCGAGCCCGCCAAATGCCAACCCGAGCCCGCCATTTTTGGTGGGCTCGGCCCAACTCTACTCATAACACTGATTTGCAGAGTTGCTTTATCATTTAAAAATTACATTTTAAATTAAAAAAAACCTAGTAGTAAATTCACATAGTCACATAAATAGTCGCTTTATCATTGCCTGCAGAAGCAGGAAAAAATAAAAAAGGACAAGAAAGCTAACTCTCTTCTGTTCTGAGCCTCTCAAGAGCTTGTTCAGAATCCTCACTGTAGTAGTCGACTCCTGAGCATGGCATTGATTGGGTGTTCACAAATTGGCTCCCATGATCCTGAACAACAACACTGCCCATTATCAAGATGAATTTAAAAGGTAAAAATTATCAAACAGCACGAGGTCAGCATTATTACGACTGAAAACAATGAAAACACAATGCGTTGACATGATCCATTGGCCAAAAACAAGGATACTGGAAGCTTGTCCATCTTTCTGTTCTTTCTCATAAATTATCTAAGGTGGCAGCTACTAAGTAAATACCATAGGTGTAGTAATGATGTGACAGGAAATTCTCAAACATTCCGAACCGTCAGTTTTGACAAACCTTTGAGCTAGACGTGGGGGCAATTGATCGCCTCCCTACATCAATTTGTACTGAAAAGCTGGCCTCAGATAAATCAACACCTGAAGACCGCAATGCTTGCACGAAATTATCCAATATTCTGTTGAGCACAAAAACCCCACTCAATAATGGCATAGTGAAATATGGTTTCATGAGACACTTTAATGTGCCAAGAACAACTTTTGCCAAAAGCATACCAATTATTTTAGTCAACAGCAAAAAGAAGCCTAATGGAATCTATGTCATTGTAATCAACACCAAATCCTTAATGATTCATACTAGGCCACATTCCTAGAATCTTAATCTGTACAATCATCAATGCATGCATCCTGCCAATTCACTTGGCCTCAACCTTAACTACTGTGCCTAAAGGTTTGAATGTCAAAAGGCAAGGTTTTAGAATATTACACGCAGAAAGAGATTGTAAATGTATCTCAGAAAACCAAGTTATCGCACTACAGTTAAAACTCATTGTTAGTCAGTCTACATTTTTCAATTTGACATTTCAGACAAAGGTTCAAACAAGTCTGCTTCTGAGAACTTACAAAGTCAGCAATTAATAAGCCTTACATTGTTTTTAGTTTGCAGATAACGAGTAGAACTTTGTATGCAATAATTGTTTATGCCCAAAAATGGCAAACATTCTTTTATAAAATGCTAAATGGGCATGGGGGAATTCTGTTACTAGTAAATAAGCTAAATATGCACACTCAATGCCAGCTTCTAGAACAGTTACAGCCATTCACTGGTTATGTCAGTTTCAATCTAACCATAATTCCTGGGAACCAAATGAAGAAGAACTAATGTAAACTCACGAGAAACTCACCCCTGAGCATAGGCTCTTGCCTCTTGAGATGGTAACCGACTCACTTTCAAATGTCAGCTCGTCTTGATCCTTCAATGTATTATTTCGAAAATCATATGCACCCTCCTTGGGTTCACCAAGACACACGTGAGGCTGAGTATGGGAAGGTGTGTTCTGAGTGTTAGAAACTGCTTCATGTAAATGTTGGGTTGGAACGCCACTGCTCACAGCCAGATCAAACATGTCCAGCCTCATTTGCATGCCCAGGGGAACCGCATCAGAAGCTAAACCAGGGTGCCCGGCCTTATGAATAACTGTTGGTGACAAGTCAGATTCAATTGTATTCTGTGCATTTAACGGCAGTGATGGAGGGACAGTGCTATTGTTCTCATGGCCGGAACCATTCTGTATAGCCTGAGATGTGACATTATCAGTTGGTCCGCAATGATTTCTCTGATACAAAATTTTAGAGTTCCAATAAGTAAGATTTAGAGCAACTGTTTATTGTGTTAATATTCATCAGCACCTAGACAAAATAAATTATAACAATGAACACTTTATCATCCCTGAACTCACAAAAATATGCATGCAGGAAGTAGATCTACCCCAAGCTTTAAAAGGAAAAAAAAGGGTAAGGCAGACTGAGGGATGACAGAAATAACAAGTCATGGGAAGGCAAAAAAAAATATAGGGAGGAAAGCACGGAAAGGATGGAGATTGAAGTATTTTATTATGGTATTTCTGTTACTTTTCCTTCCAGCATAAAGGTGTTGCCACATGATCATTTTACAAGCAGGTGCTCACGCTGTTAAGCCACAAGATCAGTTCTGTCAACTTCCCCATAATGGCCTTCAAAGCGAAATCACTGTGCAAACTGAGGGGTTTCAAATTTGTAGGACCACATTGACAATAAGTTTATGTTTTGATGGCCAAAATGTCAAATGTATTCTTTAAAATATAGATTATTTACTACTTAAAAATATAACGCACTGTATATTCATTTCAATCAACTCACAAGAAGCTGTATTAAATCTTGCATCAAAATCACTGAAAAGCTTGAATACGCTAGCTAACATATAAGATTAAAATACAGCCATGATGAATGGGAAGACTTGGTGTTATGGTATTTAGATCAGAAAGAGAGAGGAAGAGAGATAACGAGAGAAAAGAAGCAATGTGAATGGTGCAAATATGCACCTCATTGCCTCTTATTCATAGGCATTATTCTCATTTGAATATATATCCTAATTTATCCAAATCCTACTAATATAATAATATAACCAAATGTCAACTCCCATCCAAATATGTTGAAATTTTCTAAATCTATTTAAACCTGACTAATTCTTTGTTCCTTGTTTTATTTTTATAATAATTACATGACACTTGACCACAAGCTGATAATATGGAAGCCTCCTCTTTATGTTTATAATACATCGGGACAGAGATTAAATACAAAATGAACTCCTACAGACATGATAAGAATAAGTAGTGAGTGCTGAACTTACTTCCCTTTTAGTGTGATCATCTAACTATACCCATGTGCTTTTAGCTCTAGTCTGATTCATTTATTTAAGAACTGTGATTTCAATCTTTGTTCTTCTTCTGCAGATATGTGACATGGTCTCCATTGCTAGATACTTGAATGCAACTCTCATAGTTCCAGATGTTGATAAAACCTCCTTCTGGGCTGATCCGAGGTTTGCCCTTAATTGCTTGCCATGTCTAGGATTGTCCTGATTTCTTGTTTGGAATGACCTCATGTATGTTCCTTTATTTTGCAGTGACTTTGAAGACATATTTGACGTAGATCATTTCATTACATCTTTAAGAGATGAGGTTCGGTTATTAAAGAAACTACCACCTAGGCTCAAGAAAAGAGTTGATGCAAAGCAACACTATTGAGAGTGATATATTTATTCCAACTTATGATGGGGCCATGGCTAAAGTCATGGAAGGCCACCGCAGGTGCTGTTATGCTGCCACTTGTGCCCTTTATGCTTGGTCCACAAAAGATATTTGAATCTTCAATAAACTTGGGATTTTATATCTGCATAAAGTATATAGTAGATTTGAGTCTGTTTGAAATGTTATTTTCACTTCGGCAAATCCTAATTAGATGGTGAATGAAAATCATAACTAATAGCATTTACAACCCATTCATGACTCCTTGACACTCTACAAACTTTGATCATAGTTGATACCTAAACTGTCATTTTTTTTAACCTCAATTGTGTATTCTGAAATTCAAACGTTACTTATTTCGTTTTGCTTCTCTTAATAATGCACAGATTCCTGGGATTCAAGAAGACAATACTACTAAAAAGGAAGCTGCTAGTGAACTTAATAGATCAGTACACCACAAGCTCATTAAGCTGGGATGAGTTCTCTGCTATTGTAAAGGAATTTGAAGTCTCCCAAATGGGAAGTCCCAAAACAAGAGTGGTCATACCGGAAAAACCCAAAGAAGAGGACTATTTTCATGCCAATCCACAAGAATGTTTGCAAATGTTAGATGAGGAACCATTGAGAAGCACATTATAATGCGACTCTGATTTATACTTGAATAGTGGCAATTGGTATATATATAATACATATTACTTGAGTAAGGTCCATGGTTCTTTCCAAGAAAAATTTCACGCCTTTGAGGGACAGATTTTTGTGTAAAGCAAATAGTAAATAATGTCAACAAATACTCCACTGACACTGAAGCTTATAATAACGTGAAGAAATTTCTTCAACAAATACTCCTCCATCTGTGTCATTGTTTTTTTTTTGGAACTAAACAAAAGATTAAGGGGAAATGACTAACATCACAACCCCTCTAACCTAACCAGTTTTGAAATTAATTTATGCACTCCACATTCTTTTCTTTTTATTTATTTTTTTCTTCCTCATTTCTCTCTACTTAATCCTTCATTTATTGATTTTGTATTTATTAATGCCAATCTATCAAACTCTTACTTTAAGTCCATTCCTTGGTTAGTGCTTTGAGTGGGATTCATGAATTGATTTGGATGGACGACTTGACATTTTGGGCGCCACAAACACATTTTGTTGGGCCTCCAATAAGACCGTATGTCATTCAACACACACACAGATATATGCGAACCATCAAAGATCAACATCAGCCACCTTTGAATGTGGAAGAAATTGGAGCACTCAAGAAAACTTCACCAGTGCCAACATCCAGATACAAGTGGCACACTCAATGGTCCTATGTTTATTACTCCGAATCCTTCTTTTTTATAGGTTATAAATAATTAAATTATTTAAATTAAGAAATTAATTAAAATTAGTTAAAAATAACAAGCATGTAACAGATTTTTTTTTTTTTTGCTCTTAAAACTTGTTCTAAGGTTTTTGAAGGTTTTTGCTCTTGAAAAACAAAAAACAAAAAGCAGAGCCAAACAAGCCCTAAAGTACTATATGATACCACCTCTTGTCCTTAATATAAAACCCAGTTGATTTAGTTAGGGAGATTAATAAAGTTAATAAATTACTTTAAAGTATTTATATTTATTTTTTTTTTTCAAATTAATTTGACTCACTTATAAATTGATATATAATCTAATGATACACGTGAGTATTTTAAAGAAATCATGTAATATGTGCTATAATGATGCAGTTCAATAACTTTCTTGATTTCTCCAAATTAGTTAATTAGGTCTTATATTGAGAATCAAAGGTAATACTATTGCTAGTTTGAGAAGAGAGAATGCTAAATTGAAAGATGAAAAATGCACGGCTAATGAGTCTTGGAAGAAGATAGTTGCGGAGCCACATGAAAGCTTTTGTTTGAAAAAGATATACTACTTTTTATCCTAAATATGAAAATTAGTTGGAGATCCAATTTGATACACGAAAATGGCTTTACTAGGTAGGCAACATAAGTTACTTTGTAAAAATTTTGGAAGATGAGATGTAAATCATCAATGATTGAATTGTAAATTCTAAAAGGGAGCGAGTTGGAGCTTCAGGTGCAAACCTTGAAATCTTTTCTAAACTAGCAACATTTGTCATTGTTTTCTCAATGCGAGGTGGGTTAGAATAAAATAAGGAAATGAATACACACACATATAAATTAATCCCACTTTGTTGACTAGGCCTCAAATATCAGCATTTAATTAATAACTGGTCATATTATAGCCTTATCAACACCATTACCCCATATTCATCAATTTAGTGATTAAAAATAAGATCGTTAACTTTGCAACCATATTGAAGTATATGGGTACGATCTAAATTGTATAAATATTTCACAACACACACACAAAAAAAGATAAACATGTAGTGTTAGGAAAACAAACGGATGGGATCGAGTGGCCGGTTTAACTGGAAAACTAGCCAGTGGTTCGGTCTGGTTTAAGTGCTGAATTGGTTAGAAAGTGAACCGATATCAACCTGGTTAGACCAAAAGGCTGAACCGGTGATAAATCGATTTGGGTGATTATGTTATAATTGTTTATATTTTTTCTCATTCAACTCCTTGTATATTAGTCACTGTATATTTGAATGAATTTTAATGATGATTTTGGTATTAATGATTGTTAATTTTACTTATTGAGAAATTGTAGAGATTAAAATTCTTAATATTATTGTATTTTGTTATTGTTACAAGCAAACTACTATTATATTTTCTTATATTTTATTATTAGTGATTATTAATGTTGTTATATTTCGTTTTTTTCCAACTAAATTATACTCCTCCGGTCTTAAATATAAGACCATTATATACAATACAAAAAAATCTAATATTTAGGATCGGAGAAGTATTATTTTAATATAATCAGTTTGATCTCGAGTTGACTCTAATCTAACCTACTATCACTCGCCTTTGAACTACTACCTCAATCGGTTTAGTGTTTAGTTCAGTTTTTTATTTCTTGCCAATTAATCACTTATGCAATGATATATTGAGACATGACTCCAATTAAGTTGCTAAATTTAAAACAGATAGAAGGACACAAACTGCAAGCTGGACATGATCTGCATAAAAAGGGTTCAAAGTTGAATACACACAGTGCTGCAGAATAATAGAAAAGAAGCACGATTTACCAGAACGCTATCATGAGTCTCATGTTGGGAGGACTAGCTTAAAGAGAGGACTTATAAACGGTAAACTTTTGTGATGTGGTTCTTTTAAGAACTTTTGCTTGTTACAAATACGTACACAGGAGAAACAAGTTACGCAGAAAATGGATACACGGAAAGAGAGGAATAGGGATTACATGAAGCAATGGAGAGATACAAAACAATTTTGTGGTTTTGCATTAGGAGTCCACATTCATCGAACCATCCTTCTTGTTTCTTCCTTTCTATCTCCAAAGCCCAAATGCCACATGGTGCCTTCAATTTAACATTTAACTTAATAGACGCCCGTGATAAAAAGATGCAAAAATAGCATGGAATGTGTATATATATAGCCTGGCATACTCTTTAGATTTAAATGTTTTCAATTCAATTTAAATAAGGAAACTATATCATACAGTAGTAAGTAAAATTAAAGTATATATAATATATGTATGGTGCTTCATTTATTTACTGTTGTTTTTCTCTTTAATTACTTGATGCTTTATCATTTCTCACTAAAACTGCCTTTAATTCTCTTCCTTGTTTGGTGCTGTTTGAGTGGGGTTGTTGAATTGATTTTGGTGCACTAATATAAGCTCCGGATTAGAGACACATCAATTCATCTTGTTGGGGAAATCCAATATGACCCTTCTCAATATCCAATATGTGTGTGTATGTGTGTCTCTAGATATTAATTGGTGTTAACATCCAAACGTTTCTATAGTCCTTTTTATTTTTAATTTTCTCATAAATTGCTCTTGCATCATGTAATTTAATGTTGTTAAATTCTCATTTGATAATTTAATTTAATTAGTCGTGTGTCTCTGATCTATGCGACGAAAACAATACGCATAATTAATGGTTCTTCAAAATTTCAAAAATGACATCATTTTCCATTTGCACTTTTTGAAACTCAGATAATTACCAATTAATTCTATGATGATCGATATCAATAGTACCAGTAGCATGAATAATTTTGTGAAAACAAAGATGTGGACCTTTCCATATTAATTTTCTAAGCAACCAGTTTTAATTTGAGAGGTCGCTTGTAAAAGTTGCTTCATGCAAAAAAAAAAAAAAAAACAAATACTACCTCCTGTCCTTAATATAAAAATTAATTGAGAATTGGATATGATCCTAAATAAAAGACTTCAATTCACTTTGTCCCCTAAATTTATAATTCATTTTTTTAAAATATTCCTATTAATTATACATGTCAAGGGGTTTTCAATCAAAGAGAGTCATGATTAAAAGAGGTACTTTAAAAAAATAAATTCATATTTGTTACAAATAACTAACTTAATTAATTTTTCTAATGAATTAGCTAGTAGCTCTTTTATTAAGGATCGGAGATAGTATATATTACCTTCGATCTTTAATATAAACGCTAGTTGACTAATTCGAGTAAATTAAGAATTTTTTTTAAGTTAGTTATTTCTAATAAATAGGTTTGTTTTTCTTAAAATATACTTGCTAATCAATTATATTAGCTTTAACATTTAATGAAACATATAACATATATAACTACTATAAGAACTGTCTTGAAAAAACACAAATAAATATGACAAATAAAGTGGATTAGAGATTTTAAAAACATAAATAAATATGATAGACAAAGTGGATTAGAGATTCGGAGTCTTATATTTAGAATCAAATTGAAAATTAAACTAGCTCTTAGATTAAGCACCGGAGGTAGTATGCACACACTGACACTGTGATTATAGGGGCCAGTGGCACCCTTTCCTAAAGTTTTTCTTTTTAATCATCATCAATTTGATGTGGTTTTGGGGAAATAAAAGAAAATCATACATTTATCCATGCCACTCTGCTAACCAGACATCAAAAGCCAACGAGAGATTCAAACTTGAATACACAAGAATGCTGCAACGATCATGATCAACATACATACATACATACATACATACATACGTACATATATATATGTATGTGTAATTCCCTAGAATACGTGGATCAAAATAACTAAGGACGCAGTCTGAGGAATTAATACCACATTATTCTTAGACACTACTGTAGGAAAGGCTTAAGAGGGAGGGAAGTGAAGTCCAGCAATGTAGTAATGAGACTTAGCACCCTCTGGTATATGCGCCACAAGGTTGCTTAGTTGGCGGAGAAGCACCCTCTGGTATATGCGCCACAAGGTTGCTTAGTTGGCGGAGAAGCACCCTCTGGTATATGCGCCACAAGGGTGCTTTCTATTGGGAGGTGACTTTGGCGGCAGGCAGCCAACGTACTGTTTCGCAGGGGGACATGGAACCGCTGGTTTATTTTTAATTAGGGTTCCCCCCGTGAAGGTGTCCTTTCTTGCCGTACTCATCAGAGACACAATGGGATCAGCTTCTACGGACAAACTGGCCTTCATGAGATCTTCGATGTAATTATTGTCACTGTACCAGGACATGTTGGCCGCCTTCTCCTCAATATTCTGCCATGGATCTGATCCAAACCCAAAACCCTGGAGGTGGAGGAACAAGCTCATCGTGGTGAGCAGAAAGAGAAGCATTTTGGGCGTCCCTAATTTCTTCATTCTCTTCTTGTTCTGCTTCTTTTTCTTTTCTGCACTGCTCTTGTCTTTATATAGAGAGAGAGATCGACGCTGAGAAAATAAAGATGGAACCATTAATTATTATATAATTGTTACCTGTGAGAGACTGTATATGGAGAATATACAATAATAACTACATAAGAGAGTTTTTATGCCACTAATCGAGTTAATTAAAATAACTTCAGCTTCTTTTTGCGCGCCACACCCCCCCCCCCAAGAAAAAAGGGGAAAAAGAAGAAATGAATTTAAAGACTATCCTCACAAGATGCGAAAAACTTTGAGGCCAATTAAGTCAAAACATTTACTAATTCAAAAATACAATTAAGAAATACCAAAATATATTAGAATAGAAGGGTCCATCAATGAACTTTGGTGCTACGTCCCTGCTTCTTCACCCTCTTTATTACTTAATAATTTACTAATAAGCTTTATCACTAATAACTCTCTGTAACTATGTTCCTCGTTTGGTGCTCTTTAAGTGGGATTGTTGAATCGATTTCGGTTGACTAATGGAAGTTTTGGAAGCCACACGTTCATACATTTGATTTGTTGGAGGCTCCAATATGGCCCTATCTCAATATCCAAAGCGCACATTCATTAATTCGTACCATATGTCAACTATTATATTATAAGAGGATTTCTACTGTTTCTGTTGTCTTAATTTATGTCACTTACTATAGCTTGCCCTTCTTCCCATAAGTTACTTCCAACTAATTTACCAAAATTAAGAAGGAAGACACCATGATTCTGATTACTATGACCCAAACCTGTCTCCAAGTAATGAACCTATCTGTAAAAACTTGGCGGTAGACACAATTATGAAAAAATCTGCTTTGTGTCATCCTTGAAGATAAGTAGGACTCGGCAAGTATCTATTTTATGTCATCATCTTCCTCTTTTTTAATTAAAAAAGTCTGTCTTGTCATGATAATTAAAGTATTGAAAATAATTTTTAATTTTATCCATATTAATGAAGTTTTGAAGGAAAGTGTAAAAAATAAAAAGCCATATTTAAGCATGAATCACAAAGATAAAAATGGCAAATAAGTATCAATTATTCTAAAGGTAACTTATATTATAAATAAAGAAAATTCTTCTAGAACTACTTATACTACCTCCAGTTCTATTTATAAGAACTAGTTGACTAATTTGAGAATATTATAAAAAAAAAGTTAAGTTAGTTATTTGTAATAAATTGGTATTGTTATTCCTAAGACATCCTTACTAATTAAGTGTATTAACTAGAACTATTATTGTAAGAAGGATTATCTTGGAAAAAATACATAAATATGAGAGACAAAGTCGATTGGGATCTTATATTTAAGACCAAAATAAAAGTCAAACAAAGTTTTATATTAAAGACTGGAGGTGATATTACATATAGAGTATATTAGAATAAAAAAGGGGCAAATCACTAATGCAATCATCATTTGACAAACAACGTGGGTGTGCGCGGGAAAGAACATCTTCTTCATATTGAAAAGGATAAAGGATTCAACCTTCAACACATACATACAGAAACAAATTATAAAGAAGACTGTGTGTGTGTGTGTGTGTAGAGAGAGAGAGAGAGAGTTTGATCATTTGAAAAGGTGAGAAAAAACCTTGGCTGTGAAAATAAGCACAAAGTAGGAGGTACCACAAACTCTCTCTAGTGTGATTTGTTTGAATAATTGTGGATTGGCACTAAGTGGTTTGCATATGCTCTCTCGACAACCATCATCATATATGACATTTCATGGATATGCCAAGGTAAGTAATGCAAACATTTCGTAAATTCATTGCTAAATCTATGAGGTTGACTTGCAAAACTAAGAATCAGTTAAATATTTAAATTTAATTTTTTTAAAAAAATTTTACTTATAAATTAAGAAGTCTGACTTGTAAATCTTAAAGATTTATTTGTAAATCTTCGAAATTTAACATGTAAATATTAAAATATTAAAATCGTAAGAGGTTGATTTGTAAATCTATGAAATTTTAACTTGTAAATCTTTATTATTTGACTTGTAAGTCTTTTAAAAATATTTTTTTAAAAATTTTACCAATCGACAGCAGGGTTAACCAATTAACGGCCGCCACTGGTAATCTGTCAACGCCGTTTAAGAATGAGTTTTTTGTAACATTTTACAGGAAAAATTAATCGAAACAAGTCTCTAGGCTTGAGAGTATTTTAATTTCACAAATTTTGCAAGACTTATGAAAAATTCTCTTAATTGGGACCTGTTCATAGTTTTCTCTTTTATAGGTAACAACTGCAGAATATGTCATTTTTCTTCTCTCATGCCTTAGTATTATTAAGGGTCAAAACAGAAATTTTTTCTGAAAGCTTTCACTCATGCTAAATATTTTGGGTGTAGATTTATTCTGAAAAGTTTAAAATCATAGTAAGATTACCCCTAATGTTAAAAAACTAGACTGTAAAATTATGGCATTCACTGTTAATATTTTTAATAGTAGAAAGCAACCTTGCTATGATTTTAAACTTACGATACAAATTTGTACATTAACACATTTATTAATGCAAATCTCTCTAACCCTATATTTGGAGGGGGGAAAATTAGGGGGTAAATGAATATTTAGGAGAGAAAACTCTAAAAAAAGGGGGGGGGGTAATTGGTTTTTCCTATAAGTTTTTCTTTCTAATATTTTCTCCTCCTATTTTCCTCCCATTTTTCCTTTCATCCCGTCTAATATCTTCCTCGTTTGGCTCAGTGGGTTTGTTGAACTGATGATTTTTGTTGACTAATACAAGTTTTGGACCACATTAATTATATCATGTTAAAACTCCAATATGAACATGTGTGGGTGTCATCTAAATTCTAAGCATACAATATTTATTTGCAGTGTCAGCATCTAAGATGCATGTGGATTATGACCATGTGTTTGTAGTCCTAATTTTAGTAATTACTCCTTCTAATATTTATTATAAGCATATTTTTTTATTTTTTCCTAAATATCATTTGATTTGATATTCTCTAATTAATTAACTGAACAATCTCTTTTAATTAATGAGTTTTATTGAGGATAATTTTAAAAATTAACAAACATTAATTACTTTTAACTAACTTTTTTAAGTACACGGACACGGAAATTTGTTAACAATGGATCAGACGTTGGAATATTTTCATAACTTAATCTTGCATATTTTAGTGTTAAATTTAACGGGATATGAAAAGAAGTATTTATGATTTTATTATATTTCTAAGATATCTGAGTTATTTGGATTTATTATCATTCTAAGATTTATTTAGATTTATTAGTATTTTTATTATTAGGCCTAGTTGTTATTATTATTATCTTTATTACTATTTGAGTATAATTAGATCTTAGAATAATACTCCTCCGGTCTTTAATATAAGACTCATTTAACTAATTTGATTAGATTAAGGAAGTTAGGTAAGTTAGTTAATTATAAGAAAAGTGACACATTTTTCCTAAAACACCATAATCGTCTTTCTTAATACCTCATCTCCCTCTTCTACTTGATTATAGTTGAGGGAGTATCCATAGGGGTAATTTAGAGAAAATTGATAAATATGATAAATGGGTCTTATATTTAGGACCAAAACCAACTCAAGAATTGGGTCCTATATTAAGGACCGGAGGAGTACTTGACTATTGAATCCTTTTCTTTTTGGCTTGTTTCCTCTCGTCTGAATTTTTTTTCCTGAACTATCCTCCATACCTGCCACTGTCGCCGCTCTCTGTCATCGTCCACCACCTTCCCTTAATCTGATCATCATGAAACCGCCTTATCAGAAGCAGCTTGAAGAACTCAGCCAGATTACAAAGTTTCACAGCGAAAGAAGCCGTCACGCACCACTTCATTGGTCTGCAAGTGGATTCCGCAGGCTGACGAGGCTGAAATGTCCAGAATTAGACTTTCACAAAAGTAACACTTGAGACCCAGGGTTCTGGCAAAAGTTACACTTTTGGACTCCATTTTTGTGTGAGAAAATTTCATTTTGGAACGAATTTTGGAAAAATTTGCATTTGTGACCCATTGTTACCTGCCTCTCCGAACGTGGACTTTCAGGTATTTTTATTTTCAATTTTCATTAATATTTATTTGTTGTACTTGGTTTCCAGATAAAAATTTAGAAAAAAAAAGGAAAAGTGGAGAGAAAAGGGGAGTTGTAATGCTACTTAATTTTGAGTTATAAAAAATACCCATATAAGAAGTGTTGCTATGCACATGACACCCCATGTAAGGATATTGATAATGACTGTATTAGATATACTACTCACCCCTATCGGTATGCCAACTGGGTGCAGTACGACTATACTGATTGTGATGATTATGTGCTCAATACTATGTTGATCCTACACATTATTACCACTATAAGCATGTCATGCAAAAACAATCATGTGATTATGCACTTGATAAGTTTGAAAAAAATCACATAATGAGAGAATTCATAAGCTTATAAAATTCTTTGATAAGTCAAAAAATCAAATAAAAGAGGCTCTCCAAACGAGTAGGCTAATAGAGGTCAAAGCTTTTTCACTAGACACGGAAGAAGATATTGTCAATCTAGTTGAAGTGGCACTTCCAACTCATCTAGAGTCCATTACTCGACATGTACTGTTGGACCCACTTGTGACAGAAGTAAGTAAGGTCTCTAATCTTGTTATCATTAGTGACAATAATTCTATGAAGGATGATCCAATTGTCCAACTGGCAAACAAGGTAGTTTCTTCTTAGATTGTGGCCAGCAAGAATTAGTCTCATCATTCTACAATGCCACCTTATTTTAAAGTTGCATTTCCTAAGATTGCCCCATTACTAAACAAATTTTTCCAACAATAGCTTGTCTATTAGAAAGATTTCCTAGATGCTCTCCAAGATCTAGCTACTCAGTCTTGCCAATTTGTTACCTTACCTATTGGAAGGAATTTTTAGATTGAAGTGTCATGTCAAAGTTTTGTCTAGCCCTTCTCTACCTAGCATTGCACATCACTTTTAACTCATCTAGAGCGGAGTTCTTCATGAGCGGGAGAAATGATGGAATATGAAAAGAAATATTTATGATTTTATTATATTTCTAGGATATTTGAGTTATTTGGATTTACTATCACTCTAGCATTCATTTAGATTTATTAGTATTTTAGTATTTTTATTATTAGGGCTAATTATTATTATTTTTGTCTTTATCATTATTTGAGTATAATTATATATTTAGAGTTTTCATTCTAAGATAGACTTGATTATTGAATGATATTGTAATTATCATTTTCTCTTGGTTTATTTCCTCTTCTCCATTTTCTATTTCCCCTTTCTTGCTCTTTATGATCTCTTTCCTTCTCCATTCCTCTTTTTGTTTTACCTCAATTATTCAATGCAACATATGTCAAAGCAGTTATATACATATGTTGGACAAGACGACATCTTAAGATTGGTTTGATGCATAGCTAAATACTACATTTTTATGTTTAGTAAGGCATGACTAAACATGTTTATATATACTAGTCCTATTTCTGAGGTAGAGAGAGTGTTTTTTTTTTGGGGTCATATTTATAAGTCATTTGGGGGTGTTTGGATGAAACCAAATTATAATTTGGAGAATAACTTCTGAAAAATAGATTTTGGAATAATAGATTTTATAAAAAAAAAATTCTGATAAAGTGAGAATGTCTCGATAGCGGTTATTAGAAACACTTTTTATATATATATATAAATTACTAAAAAGGGCATAAGTTGATATGATAATCATATAAAAAATAGATTTCATAATATATTTTAATTTGAAGGAATAAAATTGTTAATAATATATTTTTTACCAACATAATTAATAACATATAAGATAATATAATTAATAATTAATTAATATGTGTATATATATTTATAAAATATAAGATTAAATATGTTTATAGAAAAATAATTGAGGGGTATTAAAGTCATATTACCATTGGGATCAACTCTAACCGGCACAATCATACCCTCTAATTTAGGCAAGAAGCAGAATGAATTCATTTCTTCTGAAAAAATGGTTTTGGCTTTGGTCTAAAATGGGTGTTTGGATGAAATCAAACAATGATTTGGAGAATAGCTTCTGGATAATAGATTTTGGAGATAATAAATTTTGTGAAAAAGCGATTCTGAGAAATGAGAATGTTTAGATAGTTGTTACCAGAAGCACTTTTTACATATGCAAATTACTAAAAAGGTCATAAGTTAATATGATAATTATATAAAGGATAGATTTTATAATATATTTTGATTTGAAGAAATAAAATTGTTAATAAAATAATTTTTACTAACATAATTAATAATATATAAAATAATATAATTAATAATTAATATGCATATATATTTATAAATTATAAAATTAAATAGTGAAGGACCGATTGTGAAATGAAAAGTGAGGTATCAATTATGGGGGCTGCTTTGTCATATGCTGTTGGGCCCATATTAACGTCTAAAAAATTTGAATCTGAAGCAACTTTAAACCACTTCCACTGAAACCATGGTTTTGGGGTTCAAAACCATAGTTTTACCCCAAACCATGGTTTTCACATTTTTTTTTTCCTTGTTTGGCAAATTTGGCCAAAACCATGGTTTTAAATATTTGCCAAACAAGCCCTTATATAATTTTTAGTATGAACATACTATTTTATTATTTAGTTATTATAATCAAGGTAGTTGCTTCTTTTCAAAAGACTATATATTAAATAGAAATAAAATTAAAAGGTTGTTATATTTTTAAAAAAATTAATACAATTTAAAGCTTTTCTTTATATGTGAAACATGCTAAAAATACCCTATAAATAAGATAATAAGTTTTGAATAATATAGCTCACCATATATTTATATTCTAATTTAGTTTAGATACAATCTATTTTGTTTAACCAAAAGAAAAAAAAGAAAGAAAACAAAAACAAAAACCTTTCAGCCAAGGCCGAATTTGCATTTCTTCAAAGGCCAGGTACTACCTCTGGTTCTTCATATAAGTTCAATAACTAGTTAAAAATTTAATTTATTCTTCAATAAAAAATCAAAATTGGTTTTGTTTATCATATTTATCCACTCTTTTCCGAATAATCCTAATAGTAATTAAATATGTTAAAAAATTTCTATTAAGAGATAGTTATAATATACATGATTAATATTAACATTGAAAAAAAAAGACAATATTCATTCGTTAAAATTGACTAACTTAACTATTTTTTTGATTTAATTATCAAATTTTAATATTAAAAACAAGAACTAGTAACTCATTTCCTGTCAGTCTCTAAATGGTCATCTTGATCCATATCACTATGACCCCCTCATGACATTAATTCAGAGTTGTTTTATCATTTAAAAATTACATTTTAATTACAAAGATCCTAGTAGTAAATTCACAGAGTCACATAAATAGTTATAATTAAAATAACTGAGTCAATATAGTTTTTTTATTTTCAAGATACAATCTCATTAGATTAAAAAAGTTTACAAATTAATAATAATTCCTCAATATATACAATTACTTTAGAAATTGCCTAAAAAAATAAATAATCTTATATTTAAATTAAATCAAAAGTCAAACTAACTATTATATTGAGAATTAATAGCATATTCAAACCGAAATAACCAGCTACCAAATGCAGATTATAGTTGTCCTTCGAGCGCCCGTGCACACTACATATATAAAAATATTAATATCAACTCTTGCGTAGCAATTATTCAAATTTCATTTACTCAAGTTACATCACTTCTTAACTACTTGAATTGAACTCATTGTCCATACAAACTCAGAACAGAACCCATAATTTGCGGGTTACCTCTAGCTTCAATGGAACCATACAGATACTTCTTACTGGAGAAGAGTCGTGAACCTTTTGTTTCGAGAACTCAAAAGGCAAATGACAAAAGGTGCTCATCATTCACCAAACCTAGGATTCTCCGACATGGACCTAATTCCATTGAAACGTGATCATACCATGTTGTCCTTTAGATCCCACCATCATTTCTTGAGGCAGACCTAAAGGATGACCTCGAAAAGTCAGCCTATGTCAGGACACTGTAGGAAGTTGGCACACATTAAAATGCAAAATAGTTTAGGAACATCAGCTGCAATAGATGGATTATTTTAGCACAAATATAAAACAGACATTTTGCCATGGAAAGGAAAAATAGAAGATGAATTGATCACTTTATTCCAGAAGGACCATGTTTCCAAACCAGAAAATGAAATGTACACTTTATCCGGATCTATCTAGCATGCCAAAAAATGAACCACCCACCCAATCCTGCTTTTCATTGCCTGGAGAAACAGGAAAAAAATAAAAAAGGACAAGAAAGCTAACTCTCTTCTCGTCTGAGCCTCTTAAGAGCTTGCTCAGAATCCTCACTGTAGTAGTCGACTCCTGGGCATGGTATTGATTGCGTGTTCACAAATTGGTTCCCATGATCCTGAACAACAACACTGCCCACTATCAAGATGAATTTAAAAGGTAAAAATTATCAAACAGCACGAGGTCAGCATTATTACGACTGACAACAATGAAAACACAATGGGTTGACATGTTCCATTGGCCAAAAACAAGGATATTGGAAGCTTTTCCATCGTTCTGTCCTTTTTCATAAATTATCTAAAGCGGCAGCTACTAATTAAATACCATAGGTGTAGTAGTGATGTGACAAGAAATTCTCAAACATTCTGAACTGTTAGTTTTGACAAACCTTTGAGCTAGACGTGGAGGCAATTGATCGTCTCCCTACATCAATTTGTACTGCAACGTTGGCCTCAGATAAATCCACACCCGAAGACCGCAATGCTTGCATGAAATTATCCAATATTCTGTTGAGCACAAAAACCCCACTCAATAATTAAATAGTGAAATATGGTTCCACGAGATGCTTAAGGTAACCTTTTAATGTGCCAAAGAGAACTTTTGCAAAAGAGTAACCAGCATACCAATTATTTTAGTCAACAGCACAAAAAAAAAAAGCCTGATGGAACCTACATCATTGTAATCAACACCAAATCCTTAATGATTCATACTAGGCCACATCCTAGAATCTTAATCTGTACAATCATCAATGCATGCATCCACCAATCCACTTGGCCTCAACCTTAACTTCTAAGCCTGAAGGTTTGTATGTCAAAAAGCAAGGCTTTAGAATATTACACGCAGAAAGAGATTGTAATTGTGTCTCAGAAAACCAAGTTATCGCACTACAGTTAAAACTCATTATCAGTCAGACTACATTTTTCAATTTGACATTTCAGACAAAGGTTCAAACAAGTCTGCTTCTGAGAACTTACAAAGTCAGCAATTAATAAGCTTTACATTGTTTTTACAGAACAAAATTCTATGTCTCAGGCAGTGAGGCCATTAGTTTGCAGATAATGAGTGGAACTTTGTATGCAATAATTGTTTATGCCCAAAAATGTCACACATTCTTTTATGAAATGTTGAATGGGCATTGGGGAATTCTGTTACTAGTAAATGAGCTAAATATGCACACCCAATGCCAGCTTCTAGAACAGTTACAGCCATCCACTGGTTATGTCAGTTTCAGTTTAACAATAACTCCTGGGAACCTAATCAAGAATAAGAACTAATGTAAACTCACGAGAAACTCACCCCTGAGAATAGGCTCTTGAGATGCTAACCGATTCACTTTCAAATGTCAGCTCGTCTTGATCCTTCAATGTATTATTTCGAAAATCATATGCACCCTCCTTGGGTTCACCAAGACACTCGTGAGGCTGAGTATTGGAAGGTGTGTTCTCGGTGTTAGAAACTGCTTCATGTAAATGTTGGGTTGGAAGGCCACTGCTCACAGCCAGATCAAACATGTCCAGCCGCATTTGCATGCCCAGGGGAACCGCATCAGAAGCTAAACCAGGGGGCCCAGCCTTATGGATAACTGTTGGTGACAAGTCAGATTCAATTGTATTCTGTGCATTTAGCGGCAGTGATGGAGAGACAATGTCATTGTTCTCATGGCCAGAACCATTTTGTATAGCCTGAGATGTGACATTATCAGTTGGTCCACAATGATTTCTCTGATACAAAATTTGAGAGTTCCAACAAGTAAGATTTATAGCAACTGTTTATTGTGTTAATATTCATTAGCACCTTACAACAATGAACACTTTATCATCCCTAAACTCACTAAAATATGCATACAGGAAGTAGATCTACCCCAGGCTTTAAAAGAGAGGGAAAAAAAAAGGGGGGGGGGTAAGGCAGACTGATGGATGACAGAAATAACAAGGTCATGGAAAGGCCCAAAAAATATAGGGGGGAAAGCACAGAAAGGATGGAGATTGAAATATTTTATCGTGGTGTTTCTATTACTTTTTATCATGGAAAGGCCACCTGATCATTTGACAAGCAGGTGCTCACGCTGTTAAGCCACAAGATCAATTCTGTCAACTTCCCCATAATGGCCTTCAAAGCGAAATCACTGTGGAAACTGAGGTTTCAAATTTGAAGGACCACATTGAAAATAAGTTTATGTTTTGATGGCCAAAATGTCAAAATGTATTCTTTAAAATATAGATTATTTACTATTTAAAAATATAACGCAGTGTATATTCATTCCAATCAACTCACAAGAAGCTGTATTATATCTTGCATCAAAATCACTGAAAAGCTTGAATACGCTAGCTAAAATATAAGATTAAGATACAGCCATGATGAATGGGAAGACTTGGTGTTATGGTATTTAGATAAGAAAGAGAGAGGAAGAGAGATAACGAGAGAAAAGAAGCAATGTGAATGGTGCAAATGATTGGAAATCAACTCAAAAACTAGGTACCTCGCTGCCTCTTATTCATAGGCATTATTCTCATCTGAATATACATCCTAATTTATCCAAATCCTACTAATATAATAATATAACCAAATATCAAATCCTATCTAAATACATTGAAATTTTCTAAATCTATTTAAACCTGACTAATTCTTAGTTCCTTGTTTTATTTTTATAATAATTACCTGACACTTGACCACACACTGATAATATGGAAGCCTCCTCTTTATGTTTATAATACATCGGGACAGAGATTAAATACAAAATAAACTCATACAGACATAATAAGAATAAGTAGTAACCACAGAACTCGTAGACAATACTAAACTACAACGTTCTTAAATAGTAAAACAACAACAAAACCAGTGTAGTACAGCCAATGAAAAATCTTGCAATAAGGATATAAATATTAAATCGTATGTTTTTCACAGTAAAAGGAGTAAAAAGGGAAAGAAAACCTTGTTCAAGTTGGCCTGTAATTAGTTTAAATCAACCTTAGACAAAATTAGCCATCTATGTAAGGTGCAGTCCATGCTCAGGGTTCTGAAATCGAAAAGCCATATGGCTGACTTAAAACATTCTTCCGTATTTAAAAGTGACTTCTAGAATAAACACACACACATCAGAAAGATTCACAATGCCCAGCGCACTCACTTTGACATCTGTCAACACTTAATGGAATCTACAGTCTCCAAGATTTTAGCAAGGACAAAAACAAATCTTAGCACAGCAAAGAAAGGTACCTTGGACAAACTAACATCAGTATCAGAACAGAGACATAATCACGCAATTGCCAAAACATTCAATAAAACAAACGTGCAAATTGCAGAGAAGCAGGTACATGCATGCATGAACAACATCAATCCAAGGAATTTTACCCAAGGAATTAATTTCATTGGCTCCTGGTTCCAGCCTTGGTAAGATTGCTCATACATCTGTAATTTCTCCTGTAAAAATTGAATATACTCGATAACCTGCATAAAGAAAAGCCAAATTCCTTGATTTAGTTCATCAAAACCAGATCACATGATTATAAGAAACTCATGACTGAATGAAATACCTCCAACAAGAAAGAAGCCTTATCCCTTTTTTGATCATTTTGAGGAATGAGGTCTCTCAGAATCTGAAATCTGGTTCACAAATTTAGCTATTTTCAGGTATAAAAATGAAAACTCTCATTGCTATTAATAATTCAATCATCAATCTCATATCAAAATAGCCCAAGAAGCATTCAAAGGGCAATTCAAATCTTAACATTGTGATTAGGTAGCTTAGAAAACCTGGTTGATATTCAAATCTAAAATGCCAACTACCTAGAAGCAATCTTTGATAGGAAAATAAAAAAACCAATCATGTGAAGAATATATTAAAACTGTGAAGAGTGCAGCTACAAATTTTTCAGAAAATAATGCATTTTATTGCTCAAATCCTGCACAAGGAAATGATGGCAAAATCTTTGCTTACAAAAGTGAAAACAGAACATAGTATTGTAAAAAAAATTAAATTGAAACGAGGCCTTCTTATATGACTGTCATGCAGAATCAGTAGCCAGAAAAATTGTCAAACAAAAATCAGAAGCTAACCTGCTTTGATCATTAGTCAAATTGACGGCATTTTCTATCAACTCTAAACCAGTTGGTATAGCCATTACACAGGAAATTACAAAGGAAAATGCAAAGTATGAAGGTACCGTCACTGGGAAATGGCTTTCATAATAATTTGAAGTCCTTTTCCCAGTAACAGTGGGTAATATATGTTTGCGCCCACTGGCTACTGCTAATAATCCCAACAGGCTAATAATCCCAATAGAGGAAATAAAGCAAACCCAAACGATAATTGCTAAAAGCCAAACGAAAAATAAATATTATCCCGTAGCTTCACAAATGCATTAGTCAGACAGGAATATAGAGACCGCATCCGTAGGCATGAACACATTAAAAAACAGGCATTGACGAAGCAAAGTTTACTAGTCAACCATAGCTAGTCATTTAGCTTACCTTTCATTTATCTTGCTCCTTCTACGCTGCTCAGTTTCTGAATGCTTAGAACGATGCGCGTTAACCCGCTGCTCTCTAGCCGTTTCATCCACCTTCACTGCCGGTCAAGACATAATTATCAAATCCCAGCATTCAATTTAGAAAATTTCCGGCACCCAATCCCTTTACTACTATAACCCAATTCCCAGAATAACACGAAAGGAGAGGAAAGCGTAGAGAACCAAAGCATCGGGGAGAGATGCAAACCTTTGTGCGAAGAAGAGCCATTTCCAGTCAGGTGATCTACGTCGTCGTCTTCCAATTCTTGTTGCTGACCTCTCGCAGACCGAGCCATCCCCTCTGCCCCACACGACAGAGAATGGATTGAAAACCAAAGACTTCTCGCCAGAAAATCAAGATTCAAGAAGAGATGGAGAGCGCAGAGAGAAATGGAGGAGGAGAATTTGGGAGGAGATTTCGCCGGCAACGAGGGCCTCCGAACGGGTTGACAGGTCGAGTTTGTTTTATGTACAGTTGGAATGAGAGAATCAGAGAAGGAAGCCCTAAAGTGACGATGAGTTGAAGATGTAATTTGTCCATTGTGGGGAAGTGGCGGGTGCTAGCCTACGCACTATAAGCAGTGTGTTCAGCTGGGGTTTGCGCTTTGTCGTTTAGTCATGGTCGAGAATTAATCCATCCTTAATATAAAATATATTTAACTAATTTAATTAGATTAAAAAATTAGTTAATTATAAAAAATATGATATGATTTTTCTAAAACACCATAATCATCTTTTTTAGTATCCTCTCTTCTTTTTCTACTTAATTATGATTAAGAGAGTATCTATAGGGATAATTTAGAACAAATTTATAAATATGAGAAATATATCTTATATTTAGGATCAAAATCAACTCAACAATGAGATCCTATAATAAGGACCGGAGGAGTAGTTTTTATTCAATTCAATTCAATTCACTTGTGTGATTCCAATTAAAATTACTTTTATAATATACGAAGTAAATATCTGAAAGAATTTGCCTTGATTTACAAAAAAATGCTTTTAACTTTTTAAAATATTTTTCATCAATCCAAACACTCCCTAAAAAAGGGGGGAAAAGGCACATACTCTAATTTAGAGACTATTTGGGTAGAAACTAAATCATAATTTTAAAAATAATTTTATAGTGTACGAAATAAATATATAAGAAAAATTTTGTCTTAACTTTTAAATATTTTTTAAAAATACTTTTGGGACATATCAAACAGCCTCTTAATTTGAGAATGTTAAACATTGTTAATTGTTAAATATGAGGATCAATAAAACAATTTTCTAATATATCAGATGGGTTTGAAAACTCAACTCCCATTCTTACCATCTGAAATATCACCTTTTTTTTGTGAGAAATGCCATAAGTGTCTTTTTTTCAGAGGCCGGGAACGCCAAAAGTTGTTTTGGAAATAAAATTTTAAATTTATCACCCTTTCGTTTAAAAAATAGAATTAAAAATGATTTTGTACATATACCATGCCTTTTATCCCCCTAAATAAAAAAAATAAAAAGAAACAAATACTATTCTGCAATAAGCAGTAGAAATATAATGTGATTAGGTCATTACTAATGCGACCTGAAAGATCAAAAATCTCATCTTCAGAAACTTGTGCAAGATGCCACATGTTTTAGATTTTGGTCTTGTTATTTTTAGCACAATACCTTCAATAAAATGCAAAACACCCCCCCAAAAAAAGCAGTTTCTAATTTTACCCGAAGATGCATTGGTCCCAAAATCAAATATTAAACTTATCAAGATACTAAATTATCGCACATGTTATCTCAGGAGATGCAAGGATTTCTGACAAAAGCCAGCTATATGCGAACTTCCTCCAAGCAAGTTGAATTGGTTGAACTGCTTGTATCATGAGGTACAAAATTTCAGTGCACATTCACAGCTACATCAGTTAAAGACAATCTATGTGCCAGGAGAACCAGTCCAGTTTTCCCAGCAAGAATGAAAAGCTAAACTAATGCATATCTACTAAA